>NW_028262974.1:0-4944 GCF_049901715.1 Pseudonaja textilis
AACACCAACCCGGCTTTCCACGCCATTTAAGCCAGACGAAGATGAAGTGGGACTCTTATAGAAACCGCTTCAATCACTACATTGATGCCATCGGTCTGGCTGATGCTGCGGAGCACAGGAAGAAGTCCTACTTCCTCAGCTACTGTGGGGCCGCAGTCTTCGATACCGCCACAGCACTTTTCACGCCACGGGAGATCAAGAACGTCCCATGGGCCGAGCTGTTGGAAACACTTTCCAACCATTACTCCCCTAAACTATCGCAGATCGCTAGACGCTTTGCCTTTCGGATGAGGAAGCAAGCCGAGGGGGAATCTATCAATCAATACATGGCCGCCCTGAGGACAGCAGCTCTCCACTGCGAGTTCAAAAATTACTTGGACGACATGTTACTCGACCAACTCGTCTGCGGGGTCAAAGACTTAAGGCTCCAGAGGCGTTTGCTGGCCAGAAAAGATCTCAACCTCTCCCAAGCCATTGAGGAAGCCTTAGCTGCAGAACTAGCAACCCAGTCAGCTGCTGAGATCCAGGGCACCGTACCCAAACCCAACTCTACCTCTGTACACTCTGAGGAGGCGGTGAGTAAGGACGACCCTACTGAACACTCGGATGTTCATCGTCTCAAACCATCGAGACAACCACAGGTAGGGGCAAGGCATAGAAACAGTAATGCACCCAAACACATTCTTTTGTGCCTATCCTGCGGAGGACCCCATTCCCAGACATCTTGCAGGTTCAGGAACGCTACCTGCAACAACTGCCACAAGAAAGGTCACATCGCCAGGGTCTGCCAGGCAGCACACAGTGTACCACAAAAGTCTTCTTCTTATTCTTCTCCTGGGCCCCAAAGGCAAGTAGAAAACTGTTACACGTGCTACCACGCTAACCACACTTTTCATACCTCTAATAAAATCACACTTTCTATCTATTTAGAAGGTAAGCCTTGCCGCATGGAAGTTGACACGGGGTCAGCGCTCTCAATCATCTCATGGAACACACTCAAGAAAATCCAGCCCAGTCTGTCGAGGAACCAACTTCAAAAGTGAGAACCTTGAGGGACTATCAAGGAAAGAACATTCCAGTACTCGGCAAAGGCAAGTTCCTCGTTAAATTTAAAACCTTCAAAGGCCATTTGCCTTTAGTGGTTGTTGACGGTACCCTCCCTAGTCTTTTGGGGTTAGATTGGTTCCCCTCTCTCGGCCTTAGTATAACGGGAATCCATGCTGTCTCAGCTTCTGATATTGACTCCCTATTTGCAGACTACTCTGATGTATTCAGTAGTGAATTAGGATGTTACAATGGCACGCCCATTTCTTTTTCAGTAGACCCCCAGGCAGTTCCCGTCCGTTTAAAACCACGTAGAGTACCTTTTGCCATACACCCAAAACTGGACGCGGAACTGGACAAATTACTCAAGCAAGGGGTGATAGAACCCACGGATTTTGCCAAGTGGGAGACCCCGATTGTCACGCCTCTTAAGAAAGATGGCAGTTTAAGAATTTGTTCTGATTATAAGACCACAATTAACCACTACCTACAGGTTAGCACTTACCCAGTCCTTCAGCACCTGTTGCACACATTCGAGCCTGGCACCATTTTCGCCAAATTGGACATGTCACAGGCATATCAACAGTTCCCTGTTGACAGTCAAACGGCCGACTTACAAACTATTGTCACTCACAGAGGGGCATTCAGGTGCAAACGTCTCCAATTTGGCATAAGTGTTGCCCCAGGTATTTTTCAGTCATTAATGGAACGAATACTTCAGGGCCTCCCTGGCGTAGTTCCTTATTTTGATGACATATTGGTCTCAGCCAGGGACAGACCCCAACTCTTCCAAAGAGTCAGAGCGGTATTAGACAAGTTCAGGCAGCATGGCCTCAAACTAAAAAGGGAGAAGTGTGCCATCGCCACTAAACAGGTGGACTTTCTTGGGTATAGAATAGACGCCTCTGGCATCCACCCGGTGGAATCTAAAGTCAAAGCAATCCACGAGGCACCCACTCCATCTACAAAATCTGAATTACAAGCTTTCCTGGGCTTATTAAATTTCTACCCATCGTTCCTACCCCACAAAGCGTCAGTAGCCGAACCCTTGCACAGACTTCTAGACAAAAATACACTGTGGCACTGGGGACCCAAAGAAGATTATGCTTTTAAAGCAGTCAAATCTCTGCTCACCTCAGACACTGTCCTAATACAATTCGACCAACGCCTTCCTTTAGTCTTAGCCGCAGATGCATCCCCCTTCGGGATTGGAGCTGTCTTAAGCCACAGACTACCCAACGGCTCCGAGGCACCAATCGCCTTCTTTTCCAGAACCTTTTCAACAACCGAGCGTAATTACAGCCAAATTGATAAGGAGGCCCTAGCTGCAGTTGCTGCAGTAAAAAAATTTCACGAATTCCTTTTTGGTCACAAATTCGAGCTCATCACAGACCATAAGCCACTTCTGGGACTTCTGTCCGGGGACAAACAAACTCCCCAAGTTTTGTCACCCAGGATGATGAGATGGACTTTGTTCCTGGCGGCTTATTCGTACAAACTCGTCCACCGCCCAGGAAAAACCCTAAGCCACACCGCTGCCCTCAGCCGCTGCCCTCTGCCAGCCCCTGTGGAGGACCCGGCCCCTGTCCATGCCATCTTCGATGTCAGCGAGCTCAACCTACCTGTCACCGCTGACGACATTGCCACTCACTCGAAGAAAGACAAAACAATCGCCCAGGTTCTGGACTGGATAAGGATGGGGTGGCCGGTCACTAACTTTGCAACTGAATTCACACCATTTAAAACTCGCCAACAGGAGCTTTCTAGTTTACAGGGTTGCCTGTTGTGGGGTACCAGAGTCGTCATTCCAACCTCGCTTCGCACATCCGTCCTAAAAGCGCTGCATGAGGGCCACCCGGGTATCGTCCGGATGAAAGCGTTGGCTCGAAGTTACGTCTGGTGGCCCGGCATGGATGATGAGATCGTCAAGTGGGTAAGCTCTTGCCGACCCTGTCAGGAATCTAGGCCTTCACCGCCAATCACCACACCAACTAAATGGGAGAGTGCCAACGCACCTTGGTCACGGCTTCACATTGACTTGGCCGGACCAATGCATGGCAAGACTTTCTTGGTGGTCATGGATTCATATTCCAAGTGGATCGATGTGGCCCTACTTCCCACGACCACCACTCAAGCGGTTGCCAAAGCTCTGACCCGTTTATTTGTGACACACAGTCTACTGGACACCCTGGTTTCAGACAATGGCCCCCAATTTACATCAACGGAGTTCAGCCGGTATGTCACCAACCTGGGCATCCGACACATCCTCACGGCCCCCTTTCACCCTGCCAGCAACGGGTTGGCAGAGAGAGCTGTTAGATCAACGAAAGAGGCGTTGGCCAGGTTCAACCAAGAGGACTGGCATTCTAGACTCTCCCGTTTTCTCTTAAGCCAACACACGACTCCCTGTACGGTCACAAACAAGTCCCTGGCCGAACTCCTAATGGGTAGACACCTAAGAACTGTGTTGGACAGGCTGCACCCCCACTATTGCCCTGACACCCCTCTTGGTTCTGACAGTTGGGTCAGAGATTTTGTTTTGCAGGACCCAGTGTTTGTCAGGAACTACGCCGGGGATCCACTATGGGTACCAGGGAAGATCGTGGCCATCACCGGTCCGAGGTCTTATCGAGTTCAGTTGGGAGACGGTCGCGTTTGGCGGAGGCACCTGGACCAGATAAGAAAGTGTCGGAGCGGTCACGCCAATGCAGAACCATGGACTCCGATCAATCTCCAATTGCCTCAGCAGAACCCAATCGGGGCCGTCAGGGAGACCGGTCACCACCACCCGAGCTGAGGGAACGGGCAGTAGACCGGGACTGCCCGCCAGAGTCTCCAGCGTTGCTGACCAGTGAAGCCACCGGGTTGTTGGACAGAGACTATGTGGCGAACCAACCCGAGGGCAGAGACTGTCCACAGGCGCCTGATCAGGTTCCAGAGCAAAACCGCTCTCCATCACCCACCAGTCCAGGCTCCCCGAACTCTGTGCCTCACAGTGACTCGCCTGAGTTACGTCGCTCCGGGCGCCCGCACAGACCACCAGCGTA
This sequence comes from Pseudonaja textilis, assembly GCF_049901715.1. Taxonomy (NCBI): domain Eukaryota; kingdom Metazoa; phylum Chordata; class Lepidosauria; order Squamata; family Elapidae; genus Pseudonaja; species Pseudonaja textilis. The sequence goes on from NW_028262974.1 coordinate 4,092, forward strand.
TTTAAAAGACTATACATGTTCGCATCTGGGGGGAAGGGGTGTTATGTCCTTGGGACTGGCTGAAGTCCCCAACCAAGTCCGTTCATGTTGCGGGGGTGTTTGCAGCTCCCATTGGTTGGCTCCCTTCGACAGCCGGCTATAAAAGCCGGCTGCTAGGTTGAGCCAGCCGCTGTTCGCTGGGCATGTCTGCTTGTTAGCTGGCAGATGCGACAGCCCTTTATTCAGTTGAATAAAGCCCGTTCTTGTTATGCTCTGGTCTAGCCTCTCTTTACTCGGTCCACAACAAGTAGTATCTGCCATATCTGGAAAATCCTGAATCTGAAAGTTGTGGGTTTCCTTGCAATAAGTAAAAAATTACAAATCCACCCCCTGCACCCCTCATGGCATCACATGCCCCAATCAACATCCATCCCAACTTGAGACGTCCTCTCAACCAGGTGCGGAAATAACATGACCTTGACTTAGAAGAAGAATGCTGTTATGTCTATCCACTTATACTCCAATAAATTTTTCCCCTCCCATTTCCCCAGGCTCAAGAATGTGGCAGGGTGGAAGCATCTGGGGCTAATATGGCTTCCAAAGTTGACAGTAAGTTCTCCAAGTAGACTTGGCAACATCCATATAACTCGAATCCAGAAATCACGACAAAGGAGGTGGAGTGGGAACTTCTCTGCCTCAGAAACCTCACAAAATGGACAATGATTGAAATCTTAAACTCACCACACCATCTACAAATACAGCCTGAAAGCGCACCTTCAGGATTTTTGAAGGAAATCAAATACCTGCCATGTCTGAAGCATCAGCCTCTGATCTTTTTCTTTCATCACTTTCTGCTTGGATCTGGATAAGTAGG
>NW_028262974.1:5044-55045 GCF_049901715.1 Pseudonaja textilis
GCATTAGAAAACAAGAATTCAGCAAGACAAACGTATTATATTTTCACAAATGAAGGCAAATATACTGTACGTGTTGCGGGATCCAATCTGAGTTGGTCTCTGAGACCAGTTTTTGTCTTCTGAGCTTTCAAACTCATGTTGGAGCCCAACCTCAGGGAGTCTCTCTGTGGATGGGCTCCAGTACAAGTCCAAAAGCTCAGAAGACGAAACCTCTGGTCCCAGGAACTGATCCAGATTGGATCCTGTAATAGATTTAACTTTGGGGGAAAAAAAAGAATATTTATGACTGGCTGAACTAAAAAAGTGAGCAGGTACCCCTTTTCTAGCATTTCTATTCAGGAAACACAGAGTGCCTAAATATGCCTAAATATCCTCTATTTCTAATAGGGACATTGTTGTTCCAACGTTCCCAGTGCAATGCATTAGGGATGTGAACAGTTTTATAATAGGTGCTATACATCTCTTGTTACTTATAGTCTTGTTAACTAACACTGGTGTGCTTTGACACAGATGTATTTGAAATACTTATTTTGAAGGATAAGCAGTTGTACTGATAATCCTATTGTAAGAGATAAATAAATTGCTGTGATTTGTCTACAGTCAGTTTGTTAAGCAAGCAACAGGATCTAGCTTAGGATGTATTTGGTTGCCCTTGATTGTGAAGTAATGTGAAAAGAGTATATTTCTGGGCTAGCTACTCAGAGGAGAATCATCTTTGAACAACACAACTGTGAAAAAGCTGAAGACCTTTAAGAAAAATCTTAAAACCTTTTGATTTGATTGAAAGATACAAGAAGCCCTTTTCTGGTTGTATTTAATTCTGCTTCTTAAATGCTTCCTTTATCCAGTATTATGAAAGGTCAGATTGATGATAAGAGTCTAAGAAAATATTCTACAAATGAACAAAAATCAATTCGCCAGCTCAACCCAAGAGATTCTTTTAGAAGTAAACTCTAGCAAATCACCATCTTTCAATCACAAGCTCTTTGCTAATTAGTTGACACTTAGCAAAGAAGGTTTTGCAGATTTAGACTGAATCATCTCATCTTTCCAGGAAGGGAAGTTAGTCAAGAAGGAGCATCCTGCTGGACTACCCCAAGGGATCTTTAGGTTCAGCCCTTCTAAACTGGTATTTTCCTATTGTCTTGGGATTGACATTCTAGAAGGACAATTCTGGGAACTGACATATCAACACAATTACAGGTAGTCCTCAACTTATGACCACATTTGAGCCCAAAATTTATGTTGCTAAGTGAAACATTTGTTAAGTGAGTTCCTCCCCCATTTTACGACTTTTCTTGCCACCGCTGTTAAGTGAATCATTGCAATTGTTAAATTAGTTACATGGTTGTTAAGTAAACCTGGCTTCCCCATTGACTTTACTTGTCAGAAGGTTGCAAAAGTTAATAACATGACCCCAGGACACTGCAAACGTCATAAATATGAGCCAGTTGCCAAGCATCTAAATGTTGGTTGTGTGACCATGGGGATGCTGCAACGGCCATAAGTGTGAAAAATGGTCAGAAATCATTTTTTTCAGTGCCACTGTAACATTGAACAGTCACTAAATGATTGTTGAGGACTACCTTTATAGCTCACAAGCTTGGAAAGGCTAGTTTAATATTCAATATTATAGTATTGTTTATAATATTGATATTATTAATATTCAATATTCTTTTTCTGATAAAAGACCACAGAGTTTATGGGCATGACAACGGTTACTTACGGTTTTCTAACAGGATACGGTTATATTAATATGCCTTTTAACCATTTCAATTGATCATCCCCAAAGCAGATGGTTCTATTGCTCCATCTATCTAAAATAAATGTACTTGTGTAATGACTCTGATGTCCAAAATGTTGAGAAAAGAAGTACATTTTTAATGTATTTAAAGAAAAGTACATTCTAATTTTTAGAGTTTCACCTGTATAAATGTATATAAAGGGGGTGTGATGGATTAAAGACGCTGAGTTTGTCAGCTGGAAAATTGACAGCTAGGGTTCAAGACCTGCCAATCTAGCAGTACGAAAGCATACAAATACAAGTAGATAGATAAGTGGGAAGGTAACAGCATTCTGTGCTCTTCGTGTATAATCATGCTGGCCACATGACCACAGAAATGTCTTCGGACAATGCTGGCTTCCTTGGCTAAGAAATGTAGATGAGCACCACTCCCTTGAGTGGGACAAAACTGGTCATGACTATGACGAAAGCTAAAATTTTCAGAGGCTAAGAATCTCTTGAATTACATACCTGGTACTTGGAAGTTTAACAACTGGGAATGTAAATGAATTCTCTGTGCCCTTTCTATAGCTAAAAGACCGATATTGCAACATTGGAAAGATATATATATGGCCCCATTTTCTCAATAGATTGAAGACTTCATTTCATTTGCTATTTATGAGCAGATTGTCTACAGACATAGACTTTAAATGGATAAATGTTAAAAACATTTATGTTAAAAACAAGAAAAAAGTCAATTATTGCTCCATTACTGGGAGAAAGGTGACAAACAACAGGGAGAATAACTCATTTTTTGCATCTGTCTTTACACAAAGGGAAAAAAATAGTCCAACCTATCAAAAACAGCATCACAAAAAACAGATTAGGAACACAAGTTAAAATAGGGAAGAAAATGGTAAGTGAACACTTGTCTACCCTAGATGAGTTCACATCACCTGGACCAGATGGATTACACTCCAAGATTCTGAAGGAACTGGCAGACAAGATCTCAGAACCACTGAACTATATCTTTCAAAGGTCCTGGAGCACCGGGGAACTGTCAGAGAACTGTAAAAGAGCTGATGTAGTTTCCATCTTCAAAAAAGGGAGAAAAAAATAGATCCAGGTAACTACAGACCTATCAGCCTGACCTGAATACCAGGGAAAATTCTGGAAAAGATAATCAAGCAACAAATCAGTGAACACCTAGAAGCAAACACAGTAATAACCAAAAGCCAACAAAGGTTTGTTAAAAACAGATTATGCCAGACTAATCTTATTGCATTCTTTAACAAAGTGACAAAATCAGTTGACCAGAGGAATGCTGTTGATATAATTTACCTGGACTTCAGTAAGGCATTTGATAAAGTAGATCATAACCTACTACTAGATAAAGTAGAAAAATGTGGGTTAGACAGCATCACCACCAGATGGATTCGTAACTGGCTGACCAACTGCAATCAATGTGTAGTCCTCAATGGAACTGCATCTACATCTATCCCAAGACTCTGTTTTAGGCCCAGTACTCTTCAACATCTTCATCAATGACTTGGACAAGGGGATAGATGGGGAACTCATCAAATTTGCAGATGACACCAAGCTGGCAGGAATAGCCAACACTTCAGAAGATAGACTTAAGATACAGAAGGATCTTGACAGTCTTGAACATTGGGTGCTATCTAACAAAATGAAATTCCATGGTGAAAAAAGTAAGGTTCTACATTTAGGCAAGAAAAATCAAATGCATAGGTACAGTATATGTGGTACCTTGCTCAACAGTAGTAACTGAGAAGGATCTCGGAGTTGTAGTGGACAACCATTTAAATATGAGCCAGCAGTGTGCAGCAGCTGCCAACACAGTCCTAGGCTGCATAAACAGAGGGATAGAATCAAGATCATGGGAAGTGTTAATACCACTTTATAATGCTTTGGTAAGACCACATTTGGAATACCACATTCAGGTTTGGTTGTAAAAAAGATGTTGAGTGCAGAGAAGAACAACAAGGATGATTAGGGGACTGGAGGCTAAAACATATGAAGAACAGTTGAAGGAACTGGGTATGTTTAGTTAATGAAAAGATGGACTAGGGGAGACATGATAGCAGTGTTCCAATATCTCGGGGGCTGCCACAAAGAAGAGGGAGTCAAGATATTCTCCAGAGCACCTGAGGGCAGGACAAGAAGCAATGGGTAGATACTAATCAAGGAGAGAAACAACTTAGAACTAAGAAGAAATTTCCTGACAGTTAGAACAATTAATCAGTGGAACAACTTGCCTCCAGAAGTTGTGAATGTTCCAACACTGTAAGTTTTTAAAAAGATATTGGATAACCATTTGTCTGAAGTGGTGTAGGGTTTCCAACTCTGTTATTCTATTCTATTCTATTCTATTCTATTCTATTCTATTCTATTCTATTCTATTCTATTCTAAATATAATGAAATTTGGAATTCATTTATACAAAACAGAGTTGGTTCAAAAAGTATGATAGTTGTACAGTATAAGTGTGTGTGTTTCATTATATAATTATATATAGAATTGTAACTGTTTACTGTGGCAAATATTCATTTTAATCACAGAATTGCTTCCCAACAGTTAAGTCTCCTCTCCTAACATAACTTTTTAATGTTATTTCAAGTTCTAAAATAATCATTTTGAAATAATGTACAATTCACATTTGTTGTATTAACACCCAAGTGTTTTCCTTCTCTGGGCTACAGAATTCATTCAAAAAATGGAAAGGTGCATTTAAAGCAGATACACCAGAAATATATTATTTTGCAAGGAAAATCCATTATGGATGCTAATTAACTTGATGAAACAGTGCTAGAAAACTTCATTGTTTTTTTTTTAAGTATAATTAAATGGTAAATTTTATTTTATTTTTTTAAAAAAGGAAGACAAATTAAGCCCCAATCCATGCGCCAAAAATTCTTTCAACTGGAGAACTGCTGTCAATTTGCATTCTGTAATTTAGGTTATAAGTAAAATTTGCATTTAAATAATATGAGCATGACTTCAAGAAGACAAGTTACTCATATTATTTATGTCAGAAAGTTTAAGGCAAATTAATAACCATACGAAAAAAACCTCAAGCAGATGTTGAGACCATTCTGTTTTTCGGCGCACTCACTCATTTCTTCTGCTAAGGCACTTTAATCTTCTAATGCTATCTTTGAAAAATATAGTAATATACATGCACCTGGAATTTCAAACTTCTGCTGTATCACTCCCCAAGTACACCAGAAAGTCCACCAGAATTCAGCAAGGCTGTGCAATACAAATCAGTGTGCAAGAATCAAGCATCCAGTTCCATAAATCAGAACTACTTGGATAATTAGCAAATTAAAGATCCATTTGATCCAGCCTTCTGTTTATAATTGTAATGAGAAGCAACTTTGATGTTTACAAGCAGGACATTACAAGCCTTCTCATCTTTGTACCCAAGAGTCATTCTTTTTCTCAACTAAAAATCCCATTTATTTTTGCTTGATCTAGCTTTTCCAGCCTGTAGCTGGAGTGAACTGTTTCATGCTTCCCTAAACCCATGTATCTGCTATCTAGGATGATGCTCCTATTTCTATTATAAGCACTGCAATATGCAATAGAAAGCTTGTCAGCCACAAGCATACTTTTAAATAGAACAAGTGATTGTATAACCTCATATTTTGTTTCTTTTAATAATTTTTGACAGCTAAATTATTAATCTTTTCAACTAATTTATACTTATGATAGAGGCAATTACACCCTTAGAAATGTAAAAACTTTTTTTTAAAAAAATGGGATATATAATTGCAGTTCTGAAATCCATATTTAGGTAAGTAATTGCATAATTATGCAGATGCTGACAAGCCTTAGCAAAAGACACTGGGTATTTCATGGCTTGAAGTTCATGCACCTATGTAATATTCTGTTGTTCTGCTGCAAAGGCATTAAGAATATGCATTCTTGATTCCAATTCCAAGAAGCATGGCCAAAAATAAACCAAGATGGTCTTGGTCCTCAGAATCCCACTAAAGAATAAAGCAAAGAGATAGATTCATATTCCAAGGGTGTTCCAGGAACAATCCAATGGCCATTAGGTACAGGAATAGGGATAGAAAGTGACCTAACAGATTTTTTCTGTTGGCCCTGTGCCTTCACCTGTGTTCCTTGAGCATTAGTATTGCTTTGGTCTCAACCTCTGAATCAAATTAGGAAGATCAGCTTTTGGTAGATTTGGACTATTGGCTCCACACCTGAACTACGGTACTTGAAGTTGGTCACTGTCCCAGAGAATCTGAGTCTGGATAGCCTCAAAAACCTTTATTATCTGATGAAAACTCTTGCGAGTGGAGGCATGGCGTTTCTTTATATTCTTTAACATATGATAGAAATTGAGGAAAGAGGGATTTATATTGAGATTCTCCATCCCTCATTCATTAGAAGAGAGAAATGAATATCTTCAACCATACTAAGTACATACATAATCCCCTACCCCAAATCTTCAGAATATATTTTTAATTTATTTTTGTTAAAATTGAGATTAAAAAATTGCACAAACATGTATCAAACATGCAACATAATTATAGGCATTAGAAACCAGAAATGATTGTACATGATGTGGCAAAAATAGGAAGGGGATATGTATGAAAAAAATAGCAGAAGATGAAGTTTCTTATATAAAACATTAACAGTAATAACTTCATTCCCATGATCAACCTTCCAAACCTGGCATCATCCTCCCATTGTGCTGAGAAGCTGCAGAGGCACCATACCTGGAAAAGGTGCCAAGCTGAGGAAGGCTGATCTAGATAAGCTCCACAAGTGATGAAGACAAAGTCCAGAGTTACAGTAATTGCTTTTGAGACATCAATAACCTGCTCAATTACATTGTGCAAGCAATTATCAGACCCATGGAAGAATCAGAGTTATAACAGAATATTTGCTACGCATCCAGAAAAACCTCAGGTTTTTTTTGACATATTCAGGTCAGATTGAAAACCTGTCTGGATTTTGGAATGCAGTTATAAAGTTTAGTAGTCAGACTATTCAAAAAAAAACTTATTTACATATAGTAATTTCCCAATAATGAAAATATCAATAGCAACATAGGAACTGCTTTTTTTTATTTTTCTCTCCTGCTTTTATCATCTGGAAGACACCAAGAAACATTTTTTGACTTGGCATTTCTTACCCTGCCAAGTTATCAATACTTTGGATGATTTGCATTTTTAGATCAGTTGTAAAGAATTTTCTTTATTGTGATAGCATTGGTATTCAATTTTCCTTTTTTATGAGAGGAGAATCAGAGAGTAAGCTATAAATCATCAAATGTGCTGGCTGGGAAATAGCAATATTTGCTTTGTTGAGACCAGTTATTCTGCATGCTATACTATACAGGTACTGGTTGTGCTACCTTTAGGTATGATTTATTGTGGGACTTTTGGACAAATGTCAAAAGCCCCACCACTTATCCAGTATATCTTTTTTTTAAAATCACTTTTGGGGGGCTCAATAAAGTTCCAAATAAATAATTTTCTATTTTCTGTTCATTTATTTCTACCTTTCCAAATGTAATTAGGGGAAACATAGCTACATTTTTTTAGTGTTGACCCCTAGTGACTGCCTAGACAAGCCCTTACACTGTGCATCATGATAAAAAGTTGTCTTTCAGGAACAAGAATATGTTTCCTTCTCTAGAGTGAACATACCTCCATTATAAATACTTTAAAAGGATATACTTTATTCCTTTGCAATCTATACATTCCCATAGTATCTAGTGCCCACCCTTCCCAAGACTACTACACTTGGAGATGGTAACTATTGTCAGGATTATAGTAAGTCCTGTTCAGACGTGTATGGAGATTCTCAGTCACCCATGTCATGGTTGTCCCAAAGGTGCTTTTTCAAGAGGCAACTGGACTTTCTTTTTTTCTTTGAAGATGTATTGCTTCTCATCCTAGAAGCTTTCTCAGCTTCTTAGATGAGAAATGAAATCAGAAAGTACAGTTGCCTCTTGAAAAAGCACCTTTGGAAGTCCTGTTCGGGTTAGTACAGACCAAGTTGAACAGAAAATGATTATTTTAAGTTTGAAGAACCCTGGTTAGGATTGTGAATTGCCCAGTCAATTGCTGTTATTAACAGCCATCTGTCACAGGCATTTCATGGGATGAATGAGGATATGTGTATATTGACGTCATCAGATGTCATGATGCAAGAATAAGGTTGTGTGATTATGCCATTATGGTTGGTTACAGATATTGACATCACTGATAATAACAACATGAACCAGGGGAAAATAAATTACTAGACTAGAGTTTAGTTTGGCTGTGTTTTAAAGTCTGGGTTAATAAGAACTGACAGAAAAGAGATAATCTGATTTATTTGAATTAATATTTGGTCTTCCCAGAATTCAATAATTGGTCTGTTCATTTGTTGTGGTGCAATAAAAAACTATTTCTTATGGCTCACTTAATGCAGTTTAAAAATATTCTTCTTTGTAGAAGATACTTTATTCTTCTTATTCTGTGGAGGAGAAAAATCATCTCAAGAAATATAATTTATGCCTTATGAAATTAATGGCAAATACAAAAGAATTTTATGAATATATGTTCATTAAAAAGAAAAAGAAATGCTGAATGGATCTCAAAAGCAAGCCGTCTTAGTTTTCTTGTTTTCACTTTCATAGATTTCCATGGCACTTGTGGATATTTTCTTAGAGTTCTTTCCAGCTTTTTTTAATTGGTCGCTTTTTTCAACAGCCAAACTTCATTGCGCCGCCCATAGGGTTTCATGGGGGGATCGTAACCACTGCAAAAATAGAAGTCTTTGTGGAAAGATGCCTCATTTCCTAAAGCAGAGGTTAGCTTGGCTGCATAATTCACATAGTCTGCTTCTTTTGCATAGCCTCCAAACAGCCTATGAGGGGAAAAAGAACAACAATAATAAAAAAAGCCCACAATTCAAATCATGTGTGAATGAATTCCAGGGAGATGAATGAAAATGAAAATGAATGTATCAGGGATTTGTATTTGACAGGAAAAAGAGTGAATGATTGAAAGTTATATGTACAGGGGAAACTCGAAAAATTAGAATATCATGCAAAAGTTCATTTATTTCAGTAATGCAACTTAAAAGGCGAACCTAATATATGAGATAGACTCATTACATGCAAAGCAAGATAGTTCAAGCTGTGATTTGTCATAATTGTGATGATTATGGCTTACAGCTCATGAAAACCCCAAATCCACAATCTCAGAAAATTAGAATATTGTGAAAAGGTTCAATATTCTAGGCTCAAAGTGTCCCACTCTAATCAGCTAATTAAGCCATAACACCTGCAAAGGGTTCCTGGGCCTTTAAATGGTCTCTCAGTCTGGTTCAATAGGAAGCACAATCATGGGAAAGAGTGCTGACCTGACAGTTGTGCAGAAAACCATCATTGACACCCTCCATAAGGAGGGAAAGCCTCATAAGGTAATTGCAAAAGAAGTTGGATGTTCCCAAAGTGATATATCAAAGCACATTATTAATAGAAAGTTATGTGGAAGGGAAAACTGTGGAAGAAAAAGGTGCACAAGCAGCAGGGATGACTGCAGCCTGGAGAGGATTGTCAGGAAAAGGTCATTCAAATTGTTGGGGACTTTCACAAGGAGTGGACTGAGGCTGGAATCAGTGCATCAAGAGCCACCACACACAGACGGATCCTGGACATGGGCTTCAAATGTCGTATTCCTCTTGTCAAGCCGCTCCTGAACAACCAACAATGTCAGAAGCGTCTTACCTGGGCTAAAGAAAAACAGAACTGGTCTGTTGCTCAGTAGTCCAAAGTCCTCTTTTCTGATGACAGCAACTTTTGCATTTCATTTGGAAACCAAGGACCCAGAGTCTGGAGGAAGAATGGAGAGGCACACACTGCAAGATGCTTGAAGTCCAGTGTGAGGTTTCCACAGTCTGTGTTGATTTGGGGAGCCATGTCATCTGCTGGTGTTGGCCCACTGTGCTTCATTAAGTCCAGGGTCAACGCAGCTGTCTACCAGGAGATTTTGGAGCACTTCATGCTTCTTTCCGGAGACGAGCTTTCTGGGGATGCTGACTTCATTTTCCAGCAGGACTTGGCATCTGTCCACACTGCCAAAAACACCAAAACCTGGTTCAATGACCATGGGATTACTGTGCTTGATTGGCCAGAAAACTTGCCTGACCTGAACCCCATCGAGAATCTATGAGGTGTTGCCAAGAGGAAGATGAGAGACATGAGACCGAACGATGCAGAAGAGCTGTAAGCCATAATCATCACAATTATGACCCATCACGGCTTGAACTATCTTGCTTTGCATGTAATGAGTCTATCTCATATATTAGTTTACCTTTTAAGTTGCATTACTGAAATAAATGAACTTTTGCATGATATTCTAATTTTTCTAGTTTCACCTGTAAATAATAAAAAAATAGAGCAAGCATATTAATTTGTGTACTTTGTAAATTTTAGTATTTTAGTACTTTAGTAGCTTATCCATTCTCAAGACCTTTGTTTGGGTTAAATTTATATTTACTGACAAAGAAATAAAGGTCAATAGCTTTGTTTGGGTTGTTTCAGAGTTATTGCATTTCACTTCTTGGCTCCACAGAATCTTAAATAGCCCAAGTTCAAGATCCAATTTGATACACCTAATACTGGGTTTTAATTTTGTTGAATTGTCAGTGTATATAATACCTTACAGAATTATATTAGCAAAATTAAATTTTAAAATGGAACCTCTTGCTTCAATTAACTTAAAAGCTAACGATTCAATAGGGTAGCTATAATTCCCTTTTGACCCTTGCATCCATAAGAATCATGCCTTGATGCACAGATATTTTCTTTTAAATATATGGAAGCTGTTGTGAAATTAAAACTATATTTTTGGGTTGTGCTAGTAGAAAAAAATGCTTTGTACCACTGCATGATGAAATAAGCACTCAAGATAACTCACTGATCCAAAGTTAACTATGATTATAATTTGCCGAATATTAAAAATTAACAGAGATAATAAGATCCAAAGTCTTCCTAGAAAGCTTTGTGCTCTCCAGTTCAATCCTCACAGTCTCTGTAGCTTTGTTAGAGAAGGTGATAAGATTTCAGGCTGAATACATCCGGGAAGTACCAATTTAAGGAAAGTGAATGGAAGCCATGGACAAACCTATAAGTCCTTCACTCAAACTTATTTAAAGAAACTTACGTAGAATAAACAACCATTTCCTCCCTTTCCTCAACCCGGATGCTCTCATCACTTGGTGAAGGAGGGCTGTCCTGGAACTGGCTTGGAATTCGTAGCAGAACTTTCACCTTGTGCTGCAATGATCCGTCCTCTGCAGGAAAGACTGTGCTACATACTGGAGCCATCATCCCCATGCCAGCTCCTGAGAATAAATGAATAATTGGTTCTTTATTAAGAAACAAATTTATGTTCACCTCTAAATAGGCTTGTAAGTGTTGCAAATATACAGCTAAGCAACTGAGTTATAAAGAGAGTTGTGAGAAGGAAACCTCACCTTGATTATTGCTTCCTCCAACATATTTAAGAAGTTTCAGCACTGCTTCATGTAAAGCCTCGTCAAAGGGCTTTCCAGAGAGTTCAACACTGGCAAACATCCCACCTTCGTATGTCCTTTCCTCATAGGCTACATCATCCTAGTATCCCAAGAGATTTTAAAAAAAGACTAATTGATACATTGCTATAAATATTCATACAAAAAAGGCAGTTTATTGCAAGAAGTAATGTATAAGCTGGCTACTTACCCAAGAACTAGAAAGCTCTTTAAGAGAGATAATGAATCATCTATACATAAGTTTCCTATTCAAAGAGTGGTTTTGAAAAATAAATCCCATTTAACCTTTAACCCAATTCTATCCATAACACCATTCTACATGTGATATTCTACAATTATTGAATAGTCAGATAGCCTGATTCCCATCTCCTGCCCAAGGCTGTTGCCACCAACTGTCCAATGGACGATATAAAGTACTATAATAATTGCAGTATATTTATACAACCTATAAGAAAATTAAAGAGTGATACAAGTACATGCAATAAATAAATGCTAATGTTCAGCAAACAGAAAAACTTCTTCATAACACAATATCCACCAAGAAGCAGAGAGCTGGCTTCAATCACTTTAAGATTGAACTTGGGAAACCATGTACATGCGGGGATATTCAGAAGTTGGCAAAATAGATCTTCTGTTTAAAAGGGGTGTGTGTGTAGGAAATAAAAGAAATGGGATAGATGTGGAACTGAGTAGCTGAGATAAGGCCATGGCTGGCAGGCTGGCATGCAGAAAAAGAATGGCCCATTACCGGCATGCTTGATTGAGTTTCCTTGTCTGCGTATGTTTGTACAGATCTCCTTTATAAAATGTTTTATTATTTCAATTACACTTTTTATTCACTCTGATATTGTCTGTGAAATAAAGTGCTTGAAATCTCAGCTGGACCATTCCGCTGTGCTCTTCCACATAGCTCAGAAAAGGTTACTGATATGGTAGAGCACAAACTTTGCCAGGAGAATAACTTACACTCATACAGGCAAGTCATAGCTTCCCTTCTCCCAATTCTACCAGGCAGGCAATACCAAAACCTCAAATGCTTTTTTTTTTTGTAAATTTTATTTGAGTTTTCACAAAGAGAAAAAAAATACAAATAAAACATCTTTTTTGAAAGTAGTGTAATCCCAGTTTACATTTCTTCGTACAGACACAAATTCAAGTTCATGCTCATTTTTATATTCCTTTTATATTCCTTTAAACCTAGACTCATCACTGGGACCATATTCCTTATGTTCCTACAAGTTGGTGTACAACTCCATGCAATTAGAGTAGATTTTCAATATACACATAGAATTCCTGTTCTATTTCATTCTAATCTATTTCACAAGTTTGGGCACTAAATAAACTTTCACAAATTCCTTAGAGAAAGGTGGGATACAAATGTGGCAACTACTTGATGGGTTTGGAACACACACATTCATGCTGAGAAGCAGGAGAAAACATGACCAGCTGTGAAATAGCTAGTAATTTGCCTTCTATGCCTTTCATAAAAATGTAAGATCTAACTAGCATCCATGCTGTTGGTTTTCTATATCACAGTACAAGGATGCTGTTCCTCAGTGTGCAATTTTCATACAAGAAAGAAAATGTTCACATTATTAGATAGAATAGTTACAGCCATAAGATTACAGCTGGGAGCTACAAAGGATTTAAGTTATGTGGCTTGCTATGTCTTGTAAAATTGCAAGGTTTCTCTGTAGATAATTTTGCATCTTCCATTTTGCCACCTGGGCCAAATGGAATATGTGGTAGAAATTGTATCTGGAGGCCATAAAAGTCAAGATGAAGAAAATCAGATTGAGGATCACATTAGGGAAGACAAAAGAGTTGTCGATACAGGAGACAATGGATTCCAGGATGGCACCAACTTCAGCTTTACAGGAGTTGGGCTGAAAGAACCTATCTGGAGTTCTCATTCAGCTTCTGTTAAAAGATCAAAGGGAAGCCATAGCCAGGAAAGCTTCCCCCAGTTTTGAATAGTGCACCTGTAAAGATCTTTCTTGGAATTAGATCACTCCTGACATCCTATTTGGACCACCATAACTTATTTAATAAGGATCTGCCCTTGAAGACTGTCCCAAAATTCAATTACCATGTACAGAACATACTCTATAAAACCTTAGTAAGACCACACCTAGAGTACTGCATCCACTTTTGTTCACCATATTATAAAAAAGATGTTGAGACTCAAGAAAAAGTTCAGAGAACAGCAACCAGGATGATTAGGGGACTGGAGACTAAAACATATGAAGAACAGTTGCAGGAACTGGGCTTGGCTAGTCTAGCGAAGAGAAGGACCAGGGGAGACATGATAGCAGTCTTCCAATATTTGAGCGGCTGCCACAGGGAAGAAGGGGCCAAGCTATTAGCTAAAGCACCCGAAGGCCAGACAAGGAATAATGGACAGAAACTGAACAAGGAGAGATTTAACCTGGAAATAAGGAGAAACTTTCTGACAGTGGAAACAATCAACCAATGGAACAGTCTGCCCTCAGAAGTTGTGGGAGCGCCATCACTTGAGACCTTCAAGAAAAGATTGGACATTTGTCAGAAATGGTGTAGGGTCTCCCACTTGGGCAGGGGCTTGGACTAGATGACCTACAAGGCCCCTTCCAACTCTGATTATCTGTTATCCAATGCAAACATTACCCTTTCTAGCAGTCGCTGGGTTACAATAACCCCAAAGTCTAGGTTTTATGAAGTCTGTTAAACTGCTGTTTGCTTAATCGCTTAAACCAAAACGGACTCCGCTTTGCATTACACACAGGTGGATGAATGAAGCTGCCAGGTGCCTCCTTCTTCCTGTCCCTCCCTCTGGAAAGCTCCACCTCCTTGTCCAGTCGAGTAGGCCAGGGGTCTCCAATCTTGGCAATTTTAAGCCTGGAGGACTTCAACTCCCAGAATTCCCCAGCCAGCAAAGCTGGCTGGGGAATTCTGGGAGTTGAAGTCCTCCAGGCTTAAAGTTGCCAAGGTTGGAGACCCCTGGAGTAGGCGACCAAGACGATTCCTGTGGCCCTATGCAGACCCCGCCCTCTTTCCTACCTTCTCCCCCTTGCTCAGAACCCGGCAGGGCCAAACCTCCGCGGTACCAAAAAGGGAATTTCGGATCATGCCAAACATGCTGAACGGCTTTGGCGGGCGATCCGCTCTCCGCAAGAAGCAGCGCTTCCCCTGCCGATTGGGTTTCGCGCAGAGGGACCAGGGCTGCGCGGCGCTCTGCTCCTCCCTCCCAGCTCTCAGCGGCTGCTGGGCTCGGCGAGGGAAGGGCGAAGAACCGAAGGGAAAGCGAGCAGCAAGCGGTTAGATAAGCTGGTGTGGACCAAAGTACAGTCGCTCGTTTCGCTGTTCCTGCGGAGAGGCTGGAGGTTGTGCCAGGCAAAAGAGGAAGATATGTTGGCAGGATTTTTGTGGTTGTTGAGAGGCGAAGGAGAAGAAAAACTTTACACCCGTGCCGCCTCCCACAGTCCGAAGGGCAGATATTAAAGGGACCGAAGCTTTCCCCATAAATGGTAGAAGTTTCCGGAATGAAGTAGATGAGGAGCAATTTTTGAAAAAAGTTGCTTGCAAAACAGGAACAGTACAGGAGACTCTAAACTTGGCAACTTTAAGACTTGTGGACTTCAGCTCCCAGTCCGCTGCTGGCTGGATAATTCTGGGAGTTGAAGTCCACAAGTCTTAAAGTTGCCAAGTTTGGAGACCTCTGAGTTAGAAAAAGGCAATTCGCGACAGCGTGGGGATGGGTAGCTACCCATTTATTTTGCTGCTATCATGTAATCAGATGTCGCAGGCAGGCCATTCTAATGTCGATGGCCTTTTTCTGATCTTATTATCGATGTTTGTTCTTTGTGATAGCTTAACTCAAAGCAGATTTTATTCTGTCACTTCTTTCCATTGCATGAGGTAGATAAAATAATTAGTCTATATTGCTTAAAAAGCTCCCGGATGATCCCTTCCATTCTGTTTCTCTTGCTAGTAGGGAGGTGAACAGCTGAACAGATCAGAATTTATTGTTATTGTTCCTCCTTAAGAATATAAACAGCACTTTGAGCCAAGGTAGTGGTTTTCTCTGGCAGGTAACTTAATATAATGTAAATCAGTTAATCTGTAAATGTAGTTGAAAGGCACCAGGTTGAGGAAAACTTGTCTATGCTGTGATTCTGCAGAATGCCAACCTGGATAGCAGCTAGAGGTGCCAAGGGCTGAACTTCATTCCATGTCACTTGTGATATTTTATGATGGATTAAAGTGGCAAGGAGGTAGCTGTAATTATTATGTTCCTTTAGCCCAAAGGTACAAAACTTGATTTATTTATTTATTTATTTGATTTGTCAATTGTTTACAAGATAATAAATATAAATGTATACATAGTTATGAATACATGAAATGGGTACATATAAGAAAAATAAAAGAAACAATAGGACAGGGACGGTAGGCACGTTGGTGCGCTTATGCACGCCCCCTAGAGACCTCTTAGGAAAGGGGTGAGGTCAATAGTAGACAGTCTAAAGTTAAAGTTTTTGGGGTTTGGGGAAGAAACTACAGAATCAGAATATTCCAGACATTGACCACTCTGTTGCTGAAGTCATATTTCCTGCAATCAAGTTTGGTGCTGTTAACCTTGAGTTTGTATCTATTGTATGCTCTTGTGTTGTTATGGTTGAAGCTGAAGTATTCATTGACAGGTAGGATATTGCAATGTATGATTTTATATACCATACTTAGACCGAAGATGGCATAATTCAAGGTTTTCTAGTTCTAGAATTTCAAGTCTGGTGGCATAAGGTATTCTGCAACGAGTAGAGGAGTGGAGAACTCTTCTTGTGAAATATTTCTGGACTTTCTCAACAGGGTTGTGTTTGACTTGGGTGTGTGTGGCCATGGTGGGTGTGGCCCATTCAACATCACTCCTGTTGGCACTCTGTCAGCGAAAACAGGCTCCTGAGCTCCATTTTCAGCTGCAACGGCATCCTGCAACTCTGCCAGTGAAAATGGAGCTTGGGAGGGCTGCCTACAGCCTCCTGACCTCAGTTTTCACTGGCAGAGGCACTGCGGGCTGGTCCTTTGCTGTTTTCAGGGCTCCCAATGAGCCAGATCTAAACACCCAGGAGGCTGATTTAGCTAAATCTCCCCAAACCCAGATCTTAAAGAAATCTGATACCAAAATTTTCTTCTAAAGCCTATCTTTTTTTCTCAACCAAAGGACAAGAAAGAGCTTTAAAATAAAATTTGACCAACTGGGGGGCAAATATTTTGAAGTTGCATTTATGTTACAATTTTCCAAGCCTTTTTGTACATGTTGTCAGCTCTGTTATAGGTGTGTATCTATTACTGTGTGTATTACTTATTCTTGTAAATTAGATAACAGGATGACAAGTTGCTGCTCACTGAAAAGCACCAGGTTGTGGTGAATAAAAAGTGGATGGAACAAATTTTCACAGCTGTGCACTAAAATGAAAGATAATGAAAGACAGAAGTAGAAGTGGCATGGTTTTTTTTGAAAAAACTGAAAAGTTTCAGGTATATGTGGATCACTGTTTATTTTGAAGAGGGTTTATGGTGTGGAAAATATCACCTGTAGGGATTCAAAAGAGCTACAATGACTGTTTGTAGGGCTATACAGAATGCTTATTTCTGGAGTAGAAAGTTAAAACATTCTAAAGAAATGTGATTTTCTGTAGAAAAGAAAAAATGTCTGACTTACTTGAAAGCGCTCATCAGTTCTTGGCTAGCTCATGATTAGTCTCAAGCAACAATTAAAGCAGCTGTGCAAAATGTAAGAGTTTCCATATGAATTGGTTTCCTTTCCATCTATATTCTGAATCAAGTAGATTTAAATGCCCTGCTGAAGGTATCTCCAGAGAAAGGAATGAACAGATTCCTTTTAAAGCTTTAAATATGCTTTATGCTTCTGATGATTGACTATAAAACAAATTATTCAAACAGCAGCCGGTGGAGACACTTATTCACACGCTCCTGAAAGAGCCCTAGGGAAATAGGTCGGTGCAGATCTGTAGTGGGGTGTCTTGATTCAGTAAGTTTTAATCATTCACAAAGTTTTAAAATAGCTGAAGCATGATAAAAGTGCCCATTTTGATTCCATGCATTCAATTTCTTTGCTAGTAAGATAGACATTTTCACTTCTAGTTCACTTACGATTTTGGCTGAATCTACTATAGTGCTCTGCCTGTAACCACTTCCATATGTGGGCAACAATTTAGGGGAAGAAATTTGTGACAATTCTCTACAATTGATATGATTAGCCAGATCTGCTTTTCTAGAGCATACTTAGGGCAGGATTTGCTTTTATTATTATAGCTTTCCTCTGACCTTTTCATCCTGTTAGCTTGAATTTGTTTAGGCAGATTTGTTTGGAGAGAAAGAGATTGTTATGGTTTTTTCCCTTGTTTCTTTCATGATTCTCAACCCTCCCCCAAATCTTATCTATATCTTCATTTGTTTGGCATAGGAAGGATTACTTTGCAAGTCTGTGACTATCTGTTTTTTAGTTGCTTTAATTTCCAGAGAAAGCCTGGATACCCCTGCAGTTCTTTTGGCAAGGTTTTCCAGAGTGGTTTCCTAGGCCTGAGTGTGTGTGACTGGCCCAAGGTCATCCAGCTGACTTTGTGCCTGAGGTGACATTAGAATTCACAATCTCCCTGGTTTTAGCCTGATGCATTAACCACAATACCAAATTGGCTTTCAAAATACAATTCTCTAAATGGAGGGAATTATGCATAAATAGTTCTGAGTTTGTCAGTTTTCTGTCAGATTTATAGTTTTGATTTAGAAGACTATTCAACTCCGTTGGCCCACTCCAGTGACATGGGCCGTCTTCTACTTCAGGGGTCACCAACCTTTTGGACCTCAGGGACCACCAAACTCCTAATTTTAAATCCCAGGGACCACTAACCAGTTCTGTGGGTGTGGCCTAATTTGTGGGTGTGGCTTGGTGGTCATGTGACTGGATGGGCATGGTTTGTATGTAAATATTATAAATATTTATATAAATGTTGATTTTTTTATTAAAAAAAGCAACTTATACCCAAAATCAGGCAAAGCAGGCAGGCAGATTGAGTTGCTCACATAATCATTCAGTGATCTATCTATCAGCCATTGGCTAGCTCAGTCTGTCACATAAAATTTGCTTGCCGTGAGTCTGCACTGAATAATAGAACCTTCAGTTCTAAGGGAGGTTCAGCTGTGCTTAAAAGCAGAGCCAAAGATCTAAAGATTAGCTAAAAAGCAAAAAACCCAACTGTGGCCCACCAAAATTTTCTCATGGCCCACCAGTGGGCCGTGGCCCACCGGTTGGCAACCGTTGTTCTACTTCACTATTTATTGCCATGTATCTTTATACTGTCTGCTCCCAACATGGTGCCTTCTTTTTCTTCTTCAGATCCTCCTCTTCCAATGTTCTTTCTTCTGGCTTTTATGCAATATCCGTGTGATTTTCATCATTTCTGATGAATCCTAAAAAAAAGAAAAGAAATGCAGGCTTCCCATACCTTCTAGTAAGAAAGAACCTTTTAGTAAGAAAGATGCCTACATTTGTAAACTATGAAATTAGCAAGATACTCAGTGAAATAGTCAAACCTGGTGGTAAACTTCACTATTATGATTCCAACAAATGATAAAACTCATTTGTTTGTTCCCTCTCCCTTGCAGTTCTGCCCCCCTCTAATTTTTGTTAGTTCTGTTGCTTCTTGTTGTGGTTGAAATGTCCTAGCTACATGTCCTTTTTCCAAAGCCTATTAGCTAAGAATGAGCTGCTAGCTGAGGAATGTGACTCTTCTTGCTCTCATCTGATCATTGAATCAGCTACAAACAATTATAAGCTTCCTCCTCAGACATACATTCAACAAACAAAAATATACTCCTTTAACCAGAAAACCACAGAGTCAAACATTCTTCCCCAAGGTTCAGCAGATTAGTTTCACAACCATTTGATTCCCTTGCAAAACTTTCCTGATCTTTTTTTGCTTCTTCTCATAAGAACCATCTGACTATTCTCTTTCTAAAGAATGCTTTTAGAGTGGTCTTTTTAAACCTGAATCTCAAAGCAAATCAAGATCAAATCAATAATTTTGAAGTACAAAATTAAATTGAATGCCAATACATCAACATTTTGAATCTTAATACACAGTTTATATGTATTGTAAACTCATAGTGGGAATGGATATTTCTTGAGACTTCATGAGCTACATGGACCAACCTAAAGACTGGAGATTTTTGTTTGTTTCTTGTAGAAAGTTAGCACCCACCCCTCTTCTAAAAGAATTAAATATTCTAAGAAATATTAAAAAGGCAGAATATTATATTCCCCTGCATGAGAAAAGGAGAAACATGTTTTTAAAGACAAAGCAGCTCCCTGCCCCCAAATTAAGCTCCAGAGTGATGGGATTAGGACATGGCCCTCGGGATATGATAGGATTAGCCCTCTAGTCATCTGACAGCAGAACTCACTACATTGTGAAATCACCTGGGGACATTACATCACCCAGCAAGATTCAACCAAGCCTGGGACTCAAGACAACCTACAAAGTTACCCCTGCATGGCCCCATGGGAGTCCGACAACCAATCAGAATACATTTCTTGCCATGAAACAGGAAGCAGGTTCAAAGCCCAACAGAGGGTATAAATCTCTCTCCCTCTCTCACCCATGTGCTCCATTTTGCCCAGGACTTCAAACCCCATGTGGTCCTGTCCATCATTAAACCATCCTTCCAAGCAGTCTCCATGTTTCCAATGTCTTTCTTCCCACTTGGAACTGAACCCAGATGGACATTTCTTCCAACATTGTGTTCTATAGAAATGGTGCTTCACTGAATTTAGAAATAGGATTGAAAACAACAGTTGAAGAGGAAGAAGGAATTATTTTTTTCAAATAGCAAGAAGTCACATGTTTAAGAAGCATTCGTGAGGAGAAGCATCTTCAGTGAATTAGCATTAAACCTATGTCGTTTTAACCAGGCTTTTATTGTGTGGTTTCTTAAAAATCTCAGGAATTTGCTAGTCTTCTTCCTTCATAAAAAACAATTTAATCCCTCTGAGCTCGCCTCCATGCATGTGTCCTCTTCTCTGGTAGTCTTTGCAGCTGGAGATTAGTAAACTTTTGACTCCTGGCCTTGTAACGGATAACAAACGGAGCCCTTTCTATTATCCTAAGCCTCTCATTCAGTTCTGCTAATCTTGACTTTATTGAATTCACTTGTTTCAGGAGATTATCAATTGCTTCTGAAGCAGGGCGGAGGCTGCAGATTTAAAAAAAGTGTCATGAGGTGATGTACAGATCAGTATTCAACAGAAACCATAGCAATCTATTGACAAGCAATGGCATACTGCAATGAATCATATGCCATAGTTTATGATAAAGTATCAACAAATTCAGGGCAGCCTTTCCCTTCCTGGAATTCTTCAAATATGGCAGACTGCAATTTCTGCCATTCCTAGCCAGCATGGCACTGACAGTTTAGACAGGGAGATGTAATTCAACTCCTCTGGATAACTAGTTAGCTTTTGACAGGAAAACACATCCAGTTTTGCTAGTTGGATGAACCAGATTTCCTCTGAGATCCACCAAAGCTTACACTGGTTGGGTTTTTTTATGTGTTCCAGATTTAGATATACTTTACCACAGAGGAAGCAACAGAATCTTTTGACAGGTGGGGCACATTGAATATTAAACTTGCTTTAAAACAGGGGTGTCAAACTCACTTTGTCATAGCGGTGTCATGTGAGGTATCAGGACTTTTCCCTCCTTCGCTAAACTGGGCAGGGATACGGCCACCACATGACCTATCTGGTCTGCAGGCCGCAAGTTTGACAGCCCTGCTTTAAAAGCATAACATAGATGGATATTTAAAATATTACAGGTTAATATGCAGTTGTATGCTAGCCTGGAAAATGCTTTGATACCAAAGCAGAAGATACATTGACTGACAGAAAATAAAATCCCTAAATAATATTATTTACATGAATAATGCATGACTCTGACTAGGACATTTTACGAAGTAGCCTACAATCCAAATTCAGCATTAAAGATGTCTAAACTGCCAACAGTGCAAAATACCTGAATACTGCAGAGATATGTCATGAACTGCAGATACATATATTGGCATAAATTGTTAGGGTTTGAATCTCATGATGTTAAAATAGACCACATTATCCTTCATATGGTTGGCATTAGTCATCAGAAACAAATATGCATTCTAAAATTAATAACTGATAGAGGATCGTTTGAATATTAAAGTGCTTCATATATGTTATTTCAGAAACCCTTATTACATAGACTAATGGTATTTTATTTATTTGATACTCATCTTAGAGAACAAGCAAAGAGAAACAATTATGTTGATATTTTTCTATGGATCATAATTTGCTTGAATTCTGAAGTACTGTCTGATAAAAGGATTTTTTTAAACGGTTTATTTTACTTGTGTTTATATAAATGCCTGCCTACTGATTTCAGTCAGCCCAGGTAATGATCTATCCAGTGTCTGTGTGCATGGCTATATGAAAGAAAAAGAAAGAGAGGGAGAGGGAGAGACAGAGACTCATGCTGAATGCATCTTTAATCTTTGGAAAATGGATTAGGATAGGCATTTTATTATGTATTTAGCATGACATTTAAAATCCTTTTGGGGACTCCTGTACACTTAGCTACCACTTTGCATTTACTTTAAGAGCATATTTTACACAGGGGAGCATTTCATGCTCACAACTGGCACCATTGAAACATTATAAGCAAATAGCTCTCATCTTTTTCTAACATTAAAAATTCCATCCTTGTTATTTAAAAAGAGGTAAGTGCAATAATCTATTTGTTGTCAATGGGAATCAGTCCTCCTCTTGCACCTCCTCTCTCATATAATCTTTATCCAATTCTACACACCCCACCCCACTCTCTCTGATTCTATTTTTCTCAGTTTTGTTCAGCTACTTTTGAATGATGAACAGCAATCTCTTGCTTTCTGGTGGACAGACAATCCCTTATCTCTTGACCTTTACTAATCTAACTTATTTGTTAAACTGAAGCATTACTATCTAAGCCAGGTTAGATTTATCTATAGGAAATGCAGCCTGATCCTTCCCACATTTACTTGGAAGTCAGCTGAACTATCTTGCTTCTTCAGTCCTGCTCAGACTTTTGCCTGTTCTCTTGTAGGCAAATCTTATAGGTGCCAGCATAATTCTAAAACCCCATTTACACATTTCTATAATGGCATTATATTTGCTGTTTTTATTTCTAGAAAACAGACACACATGAATGCACACACTAACTATAGAGTATGTGGCTCCAGCCAGGGATGGGATTCTAATTTTTTAACAACTCGTTCTGTGGGCGTGGCTTAGTTTGTGGCTATGGCTTGGTGGTCATGTTATTGGCTGGGTGTGGCCAATTCAATATCACTCACATCGAGGCATGCATCTCCTCACCTGGCCTTTCATGACTGTGGGGATGCTACAACAGTTGTAAGTGTGAAAAATGGTCATAAATCACTTTTTTCAGTGCCATTGTAACTTTGAATGGTCACTCCACACAAGGAAAGTTCCAGCAGAGGAGGGGGAAAAAATTCCAGTGACGTTCCTGAGACAGGAAGTCTAGTCCTGCCAAGAATGTAATAAGGGTTAACGGAGAGGCAGTTTCTGTAAGCAACACCAGAATGTTTCCTTCCTGCCTTCCTTACAGGATTAGGCCAATAATTTCTTCTAACAACCGGTTCTCCAAACTGCTTAGAATATTAATAACCGGTTCTAGCGAATAGGTATGAACTGGTAGAATCCCACCCCTGGTTCCAGCAGAAGACATGATAATTGATGGCTCATTTTGTCCTCATGGAAGTATAATACATACAAGTGAAATGAATCTCAAGCAAGTGGAAAGTGAAACAACCCCCCACCCAATTTCTGACATACCATGGAGTCTCTTAGAGCCTTGGGTGTTCAATGGCAAGAAAAGTCTGGAGCTGCAGTTCAGCAGCAATAGGTGCGACCTACAGTATCTCCACATCTATGTTAATCTACCGTGTTTCTCCAACAATACGACCTCTCCCAATAGGAAGACCTAGCAAGTTTTCTAGGCATAAAATGAAATTAAGACCCTCCCCCCAAATTTAGGCCTATTTTAAAACATGTGAAATGGGGGGAAGGGCGGGGGGACTTGCCTTTAGGAGCGCCCCACGGGCAGCAATTCCTCGCCACCAGCTGCTCCTAATGGGCGATCATGGCAGAGTGCGGAGAGCTCCCTACTCCTGCCAAGGACCTTTGCTGCAGACCCAAGACCTTCAGCACCTGCCGCTGTTGATTTCCCTTCTGCCCATGCTGCTGCCGCGTTTGGAGCTGCCACTGCGTTTGGAGCTGCTGCTTCTGCGTTTGGAACACCACCGCTGTTTGGAGCACTGCCGCTGTTTGGAGTTGCCATGTCCGCATTTGGAGCTGCTGCCACGTTTGGAGCACTGCCACTGTTTGGAGTACCACTGCCATTTGGAGCACCGCCACCACTTCAAACACAGCTGCATCTCCAAATGCGGAAGTGGCAGCTCCAAACATGACGGCGGTGCTCCAAATGGTGGCAGCACTCCAAATGGCAGCAGCACTCCAAACACGGAAGCGGCAGCTCCAAACGTGGTGGTGGAATGGGCAGAAGGGAAAGCAACAGCGGCGGGTGCCAAAGGTCTTGGGTCTGCAGCAAAGGTGTTTGGTGGGAGTAGGGAGCTCTCTGTGCTTCGCCATGATTACCCGTTAGGAGCAGCTGGTGGTGAGGCTGCCCGCGGGGCGCTCTAGATGAGGATGCAAGGGGGTAATTAAGTCACCCCCGAAAAGACAGCCTACCCGTTTTTTCGGGGCTCCAAAAAATATAAGACCTGGCCTTATTTTATGAGAAACACAGTAGTCTTTCCTACAGAAGGACAGATTATACAGAAAGATGAACTGCCTTTCTCTTATTCTTACCTAGACAGTTCTGGCAGCAGAGTGTCAGGGTGACTCAACAAAGAGAACTTTATTTGCCAAAAGATGCTGTTCCCCCACTTCTCCAACAGGCGTGTGATGCTCTTGGTTCCTTGAACGTTGACCTTGTCAGCTACAGAACCAAAATTGATATGATGGTGCAGGGAAAAACAAAGACTTGGAAACAAAATAGTTTTCTTATCAACTATCGATACAAAGCTACCTTTATGAATTAATAACAGCTTTAAATAGTGTAACCTGCAATAAAGGTACATTTTATTCAAGTCCTGCTTATGGCCAGTACTGGGAGGGTGATAAAAGAGAATATTTGTAGCTCAGAGTTGAAATTAGGGGGTTTTGGTGCTCTCTGAGCTTGCTTGTTTTCTTGCAGACATTTGATTACCCAAATTAGCACCATGATGTTACCTAGTTTGGCAATGAAATGTCTGCAAGAAAACAAGCAGGCAACAGAGAGCACCAGGGCCCCTCACTAGGAGGGGAGGCAGGGAGAGAAAGGAGAATGCTAGATGAGACCTACTCCATTAAGATTTTCTTCATACATATGCGCAAGACTGCTTTCAGTTTTCTAAGATTAGTTTTTAGACTTTTTAGAAATGTGACTGGCTGATCCATTATCCACAGCTTCTCTTCTGTACTCCTGCAGACTGACTAGTTTGCACTGCTGGCTTCTGGGAACAAGAGTTCCTGCCAATTTGTTTCTTTGTAGCTTTCTCCCAACACTTAGGTTTTTATCTTTAGTGCACCAGTGTGTTCCAGCACTCTTATCTCAATGTCTGCATAAAACTTGGAAAAGCTGGCCAACTGAGATAGGGTTTCTATGGAGACAACTGTTCTTGGGTTTAAGCTTTTGAATAAGTAGGGGAACTGTCTATGCTTCATTGCTGGAGATGTGTTTACACATTTCAAAGAATAAAAATGAAGAGAATAAAAGTCCTGATTGGATATTTTCAAAAGTGCTACATAAGCATAGATAGGAATGTCCAAACCTCTAACTTTACAAACTTATCTAGTATTTTACTAAGATGTAGCTATTCAGTGGGGATTATACTAAATGAATCTGACAGATTTTGCCTAAAATAGATCCCAGTAATAATTGCACTGACAATACAAACTGGAGTAATTTTTGTTTGTCCGGTTGCAAGATATTGAGGATATCTAATATTTCAGAAAAGCAATGGCAATCTATTGAGGAAAGACAACTGTTTCAGGGTTAAAAATGCAGGGGCAGTGGCTTAACTATTGTAATTATTTTATGAAAACTTTCAATATAGCAGGAAAATAGTGATGAGAATATAAATAGTGATGTTTGGATTCCCCTCCCCCACCTATTTGATAAAGCTTAATTCACAGATTATTTCAAAGGAAAAATGTTGGTCGCTGATGTAGCTTTTTTATACTTATTTTATAAGGGGCCCAGCGATTGAGTAAATTCCCCTCCATTTATTTTTCCCAAGTCTGCAACCAGCTTTCCTTTATTTCTAAAGGACGATATAATGAAATTATTTTTCATTGTGGTCTAATGAGCATGAGATATGCTGTTGAGAAATTTTACAGTTTACTTATTTCTCATGGAGTACTTCAAAGAAATTAATCACCAGTATTTTATAGAGAATTTTGAAAGATATGTGCTCTTCCAATTTTTATATTACATTCTTGAGTTGTGCAAATCAAGTTAAATCTCACCAGAATGATGGCTCTCTGAATTGGATTGTTGTATTCAGTTGATTCAATCTGAAAAGATCTGATCTGGGAAAAGCTTTTCTGTATAGGAGAAATGGTCATTAAATTGGCAGATAAATTCAAATTGATTCATCTGTTTTATTGGATCTGATTATGTGATTTGAAAAACTGATTGAATTTAGAAATTATATTGTTACTTCATATTATATTATCATAATACCAGCTGTACCGATATATGGATAACATTTTCATCTTCCATTTGTTTGTAGTTTAGTGCTCTGTACTCATTGTAAAAATAAAGGAGTCATTCAGTACCTTACAAAAACATTCATGTTTGTATTAATACAGAACCATATGTGCTCATGAAATCTTTAGAGGGTTAAACAGGCAAACATAGATAGCCTTCCTCCCTCAAGAATGTGACTCATCTGATGTTCCACAACTGCTGTATTCTTGCCTAATTGCACCGCTTACCTCCGTCTCTGTAGTCCCATTCCTGAATCTGATCCAGAAACTCCTTCTGACAAAGGCTATTGGGCAGGAAGTGGAGCAAGAGAAGAAGTGGGAGAGCACCTATGATGAGCTTGGTCAGAACCTTCATCTTCTAGGTCAAGAAAATATAATCCAATTCTGAGTTTCTTTTAAAAAGAGAAAAACAAAAGCTAATTCAAAGAAGCAGAAATAACACAATATAAGTTAAACGTCTATGGAGATTCTCAGTCTTCCAGGTCATGGTTGTCCCAAAAGTGCTTTTTCAAGAGGCAACTAGACTTTCTTGTTTTTCTTTGAAGATGTTTCTGAAGAAGTTTCTTGGATGAGAAGCAAAACATCTTCAAAGAAAAATCAGAAAGTCCAGTTGCCTCTTGAAAAAGCACTTTTGGAACAACAGAATATAAGTCCTTGCTGTGGTTATAGTGTTATATTCTACACATGATGAATTATATCTTTGGACATTTTTTTACCTTTGGAAAAAATAGCAGGTTGTAGAGATCACTAAAGAGAGAATGAATGAAACTCCCTTAAAACCTGCTATATGATGCCAAATGTAATTTTCCCAGCCCCATAATTTTGCCCAATTTCGTGAAATTTGATCTTATTGGATAAAGATCATTAGACAATTGACATATTAGTAACATAGTGACTCCATTTGTTCTGTTAGTTTTCACAAATATCGCTTTAAGGAAAGATAATGTGGCTCATGTATGCAAGTCTTCCCATTCCTTAACTTCCTTGGAACCAATGCAACAATCTGTGCCCTAATAAGGAACTAATACAATTGCAAGGGAAGGTTAATCCTTCCCCATTTCTTCTCAATTGGCACAATTATTAGATTAGAAGGCTAAGTGCCACCTATCTCTAATCCTATCCTGCTTTTCTGGTTCACTGCAATGAACCAAGGACTAGACTCTGAAAGAAGTGGAAGAAGTCAATTCATTTCAAGATCAGGACATTCTTAAGCACCGAACTATACTGTACTTGTAAATACCAGATGATCTTTTGCTGTTTTTCCTCCAATGGATTAGCATAATTGTGTGAAAATGGCTACTCATCGTTATTGCATCTCACATTTGATTTTTGTTGAGCTGGGTGTACAGCTGATCACAATTGGTAGCAATACCCCAGTCAGCCTTAGCCGCCTTGAAAATGCTGAGCAGGTGATTATAATTAAATAAGAATTACAAAGAATTTCCCAGACTTTAGTCCAGGGGTGTCCAACCTTGACAACTTTAAGACTTGTGGACTTCAACTCCCAGAATCTCTGGGAGCTGAAGTCCACAAGTCTTAAAGTTGCCAAGGTTGGACACCCCTGCTTTAGGCCATATTGGGAAGTTAGGAAACCATCCAAGGCAATGCCAATCCACTTCTGTGTTAGTGCTAAAACAGGTGGAAGGCCATCTGTGTATCTTATGTAGGTTCCATGAATTGAACTGTGACAGAGTTTGCATTATATGGATATCTGATGATTGCTATAATGAGAGCTTCTAGCAGTCAGTAAGCAGTTGTGCTAATTCTGTTAGTTCTGTTAAATTGCAGAGGATTAAAAGAAATCTCAGTACTCTCAGGATTACTGGTAATAATTCACAAGGTTTTTATCATTATAAACTAAGTTCTCATATGAGAAATGAAAAAGTAGATATTTCATGTAGAATGCATGTGTCAATTACTTATGCTAAGCTTGTAAAAACTTAAATTATCCTTCCAATTAAGTATGATTTGCATTACTTAATGACCTAGAAATCATCAAAACCTCTCTTCTGAATACTCTTAGGAATTATTGGGAATTGATTCAAATATGACCAAAGATGCACACTTTACCAGATTGGGGACTGCAGCGATAGTTTAAGAAGAGTTAATACTCAATGGAACATTAACATTTATTTCATGCTTTCCCATCCAACAAGTACATGGTGGAAGTTTCACAGTTTTTAGATTGATGATGTTACTCCTTTCTGGTAATATGACATTACAGAAAAGAAGTGAGTAAAAAAAACGTTTTGGAAATTTGGTTATTGACAAGTGCTTAAGTATGCAATGTATCTTTGATCTTAATGTCAGAGTTTTAGGCAGGTTAAGTGAAAGCAGGTACCATGATCTCTGAAATAAAATGTGCACAGTGGCTTACAAGTTTCACCCCAAATGATGTTGGTAACATCATACAGGAGGAGTTATATAGCAATATTTTTGTCACACAAAGATTTGTGAACATTTCTCTCCTGTGGAATATGGACAGGCTCACTGATTTTCTACAAACTGCTGAAGATTTTTCTTAATCCATTTGTTGAACAGCACTATATATCACTAATATTATCCTTAGTGACTTTCTCTGCCAATTCTTATTAATAATTGAAAATTCTTCTTTCTAAATAAACTGCTACTCCTTTTTATATTAAATTGGTAATGAAAATGCTTGATCATTTTCTCCCAGCAGAGACAGATCAAAGTTTATTATAGCAAAAGGCTGAAATTGTAGCATAAATCTCATAGGTCAAATAAATGAAAGTGGAGGCAATCTAGCAGCTCCCATCCCTTTACTGATTCACTCCTATGAGATAAAATATTTCAAATCTTTCTCCGTTGAGGATATAAAAGGCAGAAATAATCTTCCTTGTATCTGGGGAAAAAACTATCTTCGTGACTGTAGATTCTATAAAATGTAAATGGTAAACCTTCAAATAGAAATTTCACTTATTACATTTTCAGGGCCTTATGAGACCAATCTTCCTCTCAAATCTCTTCGTAACAATACACTTTCAATTTCTATTGATTATAATATCCCATCATATCTGGTTAAGTAGTTGCATTTGGATTACTATGGTATTTTCCTTCTTTACTATTTATAATTTAAAATTGAAGACTTTAAAAAATGTATTTGTCATATTTTGCAGTCTTGCAGATTTCCAGATTCACTTTCATCATTTCTTTCACATCTTGTAGATCCAATCTCACTTCTGCAAATAGTTCTCCCATTTTTAGGCTGCTCCTTTTTTCCTGCTTTCCTTGATAATTATACAATCCAAACGTCCAGTAAGTTGTTTCAACCAGCATCTTTTATATTTAATTTCGACAATCATTAGTCCATTAGTCCTTGTTTCCAGGTTCCTTCTATTGGTTTTTCCAAAGACACCGGATAGTTCCAAAGCAATTTCTTCAGATGTCTTCCCCTTGTAATATTCTAATATTTCACTTTTCAGAGTTTTTCAGGGTTTTTATTTTATTATAATGAAGTTCCTCTTATTTTCTTTTAAGTTATAAGTCAATTTTAAAAGGACCAGACACTTCAAAAAGTCACTGAATTTTTTCCTGTACCATTAGGTGATGCTCTCAGTTCTGTTTCCACATTCCACTCTTTCTTTCACTTCTTCCTCTTTTTTTAGATAAAACTTTTGTTAATTTTGCCAATTCCAATTATTAGCTGTTATTTCTTTTCAACACATTCTATTCCAGCATTTACTTATGTCTATTTAAGTGCCAAAAATCCAATAATTATCCAATTTAAATTCTAAGCCTTTTGTGTTCAAATATTTTCCTCTAGATTTTCACCTCCAAATTAATTCTTTCAATATTCAAAGCCAATTGTATAAGTTCTAATTTCCTTTTCTCTCTCTCTCTCTGGTCGCCGCTTCAATACACTTTCACAAAACAGTTCTTTATTCCTTAATTCTGGGGTACCTTAATATCCATATCCAAATATCCAATATCCAATCTTCACATCTCCAGGACATCTCTTAGTTTCCAGGACTGCTTCCCGTCTTTGTGTAACATGGCATTTCCAAAGTTTCTTACTGTAAGATTTGTTCATTTTAAATATCATTGATGGACTGGTGTACCATCTATATAACATTTGGTACCAATTTTATATCAAATTATAAATTAATGTAATTTTTATATATTTAGTTCATTATCCTTCCTATTGTTATATTGTAACTGTGACTTTGAAATTTCAGTCTCTAGTTTATTTATTTCCTGGATCATTTTATTGAGATTTTTCATGCAGATTCCATGTTCCTACCATACCATAAGTCTGTCTTTGCAGCTTCAAATTTTCTTCTTGTTCCTGGAAGCCCAAAGGCTTTTATTCTAGCCACGCAACAATGGTGCTTTTTACTTTGCCTGCTACATTCACTGCTTCTTAGGCTAAAGGCCTATGCACATTTACTTAGGAGTGAATGTTATTTGATAGCTGCCTTATATTTATTATGTTTTTATTTTTAGATTTTGAAAAATGGATTTTTTAATATGAAGTGAAGAAAACGAAAAGGAAAATTAGATAAATTAAACTTAAATAAATAAATTAAATTCAGGTAAACAAAAGAAGCAATAAAATCAAGACAGATTCAACCCCACTTATAGCTTCTACAATTTATATATTATTGAATACATATTGTTAAGCAATAAGTTGCTTTGGAAGGAATAAATAAATGATGAAATGAGTTAAACTTTTATGATGTTGTCCTTCAGATATATCTCAAAAGAGGCATAGATATTTCATAGCATAGATAACCTATATATGTCCAGAATCTAAACTCTTACATGCACAAGATCTATTCAAAGATTTTCTCTCTCTCCAACCACTTGAACTACTGCCTCATTTGTAAAAAAACACACATACATTTTCACATTTTGGCAACTGGACTCATCCAGAGACCTGATAGAAATATTACAGGTCACATATCTTTTGTATATTGGACATTTACTTTATTCCTGGCTAGGAAAGCATGATAGTTTATGTAAAATTTACCTGGATTTCACAGGACAATGCTCTCAAGAAGTCTCTGTTTCCTTTTCTCTATCACAGGCACTCTTCTATGTTCAGCTGATAAGTGATGTATCCTATTATGTACTATCGTGATTTTTATTCCACATGTTTCTCCAAACTGTGTACAGAGCTTCCTCCAGTTTCTCCTTTCTCAGCTTCCCAATTTATCAATTCAAGCTAAACATATCTTCCCCATATAGGGGAATACCAGAGAACTGAAAATATAATTAACTGGCTTTTTTCAAAGCTACTTTTTCTGTCCAGTGTCTTCTGATTCATCTTTCTACTTCCCGTTATATCTCCACAATTATTTGGCAGCCCCAATGATGATATAACCCCGTTTGCTGTCCACAGTAGTTTCTACTACTCTGTTGTTTTCCTTTATGGAAGACAAAGTTTGTAGCCAACTGTGAATCTGTTCCCCAGGATGATCCTGCTGTTTGTCAAATTAATTCTTCGTTGATTACAACATTCGGGATATATTATGCCAAAACTTTTTTATGTCAAAGTAAATTAGGAAATGAAGGGCGTTTCTGTTTTTTTCTTTTTTCTTTTTTTGGTCATGCATTTCTTTACTCTCAAAGTTCCTGGATTGTCAAACTAAACAAAATCAGAATTACTCAACAGTTTCATAACAGCACAATCCTAAACATGTTTACTTAGGATTAAGTATTATGGAGTTCAGTGAAACTGCAATGAAAGAACTTCCAAAGAAATATGAAGAAGAACTAGTTTTTGTGTCTGAGCGTCTGTGTTCTTATTCATCTTTAAAAAGTGAACTGACAATTTAGTGATACCACAGAATAAGTCATATATCCTTCAAGGTAGACAAATTTAGAAAACAGGAGTTATTAGGAGTCTTTGAATGTACTTTGATATTGTTAAGGTATTGTAACAGAATCTTGAAAAATTGTCAAATATCCTCCCTACTTCAACTTATATCTAACCCAATTAAACTGGAGTAGTTTTGAGTTTCTTTTTGTGCTTTATTTTTCCAGGACTCCAATCAATTTTCTGCAATGTCTTGGCACTTCACTCCTTGGAGTCAAACCAACCTTCATGTTGCCTTCCCCATCAGAATTACCCTTCTCTCCCATGAGGCAGGTCTAGCAGAATAGAATTGGAATTGGAATTAGAATTAGAATTGAACAGAACAGAATAGGAATACTTTATTGGCCAAGTGTGATTGGACACAAGGAATTTGTCTTGGTGTAAATACTCTCAGTATACATAAAGAAAAGATACATTAGTTAAGAATCAAGAATCATAAGGTACAACATTTAATGATAGTCATAGGGTACAATCAACAATCAAATCATACTAGGAAACAGTCAATATAAATCGTAAGGATGCAAGCGACAAAGTTACAGTTGATACAGTCACAAGTGGGAGGTGATGGGTGATAAGGAGTGATGAGAAGATTAACAGTAATAGTAGTGCAGACTTTGTAATAGTTGAACAGTGTTGAGGGAATTATTTGTCTAGCAGAATGATGGCTTTCGGCAGCTAATCATGGTAAATGGAGAAGGCCAAGATGGAAAACTTAGATGAATTCAGAATGCCCACCCCACCCCTTATTGCCAACTAGAAAGACTAAGGTGGCAGGAAGCAACGTGTTCATTGTCTAGGGAGTCTAAAGTTCATAGAGTTGGTGCTTGCATGGATATTTCATATGGCATTGTTAGACCAACTGTGATGCATATGGGATCAGGGATAGCCCTTCCATTGAATTAACTATTCATTGCTCCTTGCATACAGAATTAAAAAAAACAATATTCCACCTTGTATTCCTGTGATGAATATGAGAGACAACTGCTCCTACCATTGGCTATCAGAACTTACTGATCAAAAGATACAACCTGAACACTCTGTCATCTTGTTTTAGTGTTTTGGCAATATTGCAATATATTTTCTCTGAGAGAAAGAGGAACATATAAATGACATTTGTGAAACAGTTGTCCGTCAGTCACAGAAGAAGGAGGTGAATCAATGTATAGGTCTCCTTATAGGTCATCAGTTCAAGCTTTAATTATGGGTTTGCTGTTGTGATAAGTAAAGCTTATCCAATTTATTTATTGGTGATCTTCCTGCCTTTAGCTTCTTTAGAATGCACTTTGAGGGGTGGAGTTGGCAACATTTTCAGATTTCAAGGTTGTGATAGATGGAAATGGACAGAAAATGTCAATACAGGTTTGCATGATAGCACATTTGCCAATTTATTTTGTGAGTTAGTAGTATAGGTGATGCAGAAATTGAAGGATAGAAATAGCACCTCCCTGATCTTATATTGAGCGAGAGACTATCCATTCTACAAGTGTTCCTGATTCCTCACTTGCACAAGATGGATGGCTCTCGTTAAAACATTCTTCATCTTATTATTGATATGCTGCTTTATTAGCAAATCTTTAATGAGGATACAATAATTCTCTTCAGCAGGGAGAATGTAAGGTGAGGTAAGAGGGCCTTTCTCCCTTCCACTGAAGCCTGGAGTAATAAAGGTCTTAAAGTAAAGTTCAGCATATCAGTTTGCACAAAAATGGAGATCTGGATGTCTGAATAATGGCTTGGATGAAAAGATACTCTAGTTCTCAAGGTATTTTGCTCTTGATTAGACATTTAAATTGGCATTCTTAGTTTACATGATCTGTTAAACAGGAATGATGCTTCTAAAGATGGAAATAGCCAGAACATTTTGGAGATCTCTAATCTTTCTAGGTGTCTGCATGGAATTATGGAATTAACTTTTAAAGGATCCATCAGATTTATAGAAATCTGATACCTCTAATAGTCTAAGATAAAAAGCATTTTTCCAATTTGGTATACTATTTGTTTTCACATTGGTGCTGTATCACAATCCTGACTTGAATTGAATATAAAGAAGGGATATCTGAAAAAAATCTGAATATCATTCAGATAAATTACTGCACAATTGTCCAAAATATCAGAAAATAACTCACTCATGAATCTGGAGAATATGACAGGGCAGGTAAGTACACCACAGGGCATTACTATGCATTCAAATTTGTCACAATAGCTGTCATGATAAATATCCATATCCCCTTTTCATTCAAATGACTTTATAAGATCTTTCAATTTAATGAAAATGCATGTATAGGAGAAGGAGTGGCAGAACGTGGGAGAAGTTAAAAGAGGGATCAGTCTAGAATCCCTTCGTAGCCACAAGCAAATTACACCCCATCTCTCTTGAATTCCATTGACCCTTATCTAACCCCAACCAGATATTAACAATTAGTTGAGAAGATTCTTGTACATAGGCATGATTAAATCAGTTTAATTGGATCTTCATGTGTGGACCTGATCTTTTATACGTGACAACTTTCTTCTGAGGTAATCCAGCAACAAATGGTGGATAATGGGCCCTAATAATCAAAGAGGTTAGAAGTCCATCATGAACAGTTCTCATAGAAAAATAATCTGTTTAGTTAAAAATATGTGCAGGTGCAAGAAAGAAAGAATTTTTTTTTTGTCAGACTAATACAAAAATTATTTTAAAGTAGTTAATTTCTGAATAGTCATGGAATATTGCCTGTTGACTGGGACACAGGGTCCAAGTACGCATATCACACCCATTCAACAAATATGTCCACCTGAAAACCCTGCGTTCTAAGCAGAAATGCTGGAAGAATAGAGAAGACTTAGAACCTTCCTTTTTATTCTTACAATCTGCTTTATATTTCTGGGCTCCTGGCTACCATTTGGCAGAATGAGAACCAAACAACCTTGATCAGAATTTCTTAAGAAAAAAACCACGATTTCCCTGGGTTTCTCAATCTTGCTTCAGACAGCTAAGTTCATGCTGCCATTTGTAGACATGTTTGGCTATTGGGAGGTACATATTTTTCTGGAGACTGTTCCCAATACAATCAATCTTTCCAATTGCTCACTACTGAACTAATGGATGAGGTTACAGGGACACTGTGATGAGCTTCCAAAGCAGTCTGCAAGAGCCACAAGTATTAAGCCAGAGGATCTAGTATTAAAAAAATAATGTATAATATCAGATTTGTAATAAAAGGAGCTTTCAAAGCCATGATTGTCAAAATGTGTTCCCTGGCTTAATGGGAAACAGCAATTCTTGCTGCCAAAAAAACCCCAAGAAAAACAAACAGTTTTAAGAGATGTCCAAACAATAATCTATGTCACATGTTTCTTACAGTTGTTTTCATTTTAGAAGGGCAAACATATTGCAGTTTCTTTCATCACCATTTAGCAAACCAACATTCCTGGAAACATTTAAAACCTGAACAAGTAAAATAAGGTGTACTTAATAAAGCTGCGATGGCAGATGGTTTCATACTGAATAGCAATTTCTATGCTTCTAAAATTTACCTATGTAAAACACCGTTAAGAAATATGTACTTTGAAATAACACTGGCTAGAGGCATGGCTAAAAGCACAGAAAAGAATAATTAACAATAATGTTTAGATAGCTTTTCATTAACCTGTATGGTTTTTTTTTTCAATGAATGAATTGGATTATATTGGGGAGATATTCATGCCATCATTTTATCTAATGTACAGTATCTTGGGTTCACAGGGGTGGCTTCAAAAATTTCAGCAACCAGTTGTCTGCCTGGTTGCTGGGGGGGGGATGGCATGGTGGGCGTGGCCTAGTCGGCCTCCTGCACCATAGCGGGAGGTGGGCGTTTTTGCCCTCCCCAGGCTCCAGAGGCTTTCCTTGAGCCTCTGGGAGGGTGAAAACAGCCTCCCCAAGCTCCGGAGGCCCTCTGGAGGCCAGAAACGGGCCTGTTTCCAGCCTTCTGGAACTTCTGGGAGGCCCATTTTTTGTCCTTCCTGAGCCTCCACATGGACCCTGTACTTACCCGGCATCCAAAACAGACCACAGGGGGACTCCTAGGAGGGGCAGGGTGGGTATGGCCAGCCAGGGGTTGGCTTTACCGGTTCACCGAACCGGTAATTAAACAAGATAAAATTAGATACCGCCCAAATGGGGACAATCAGTAGCAGCCCACCCCTGGCTGTTCGTAAATTAAACATAATCTTTTCTTGGGACCTAATCTCCAAATCATTAGCCAGCTGGCAAAATTTTCAGACTGCAGAAGTTCTTTCTCAAGATTGGATAGATATTATTTCAAACAGAGTTCTCTATGGGAAACAATTAGTCCACATTTTGCAAATAAAAAAATGAAAAGTCCTTTGATTCAGATTTTTCTATGCTTCATTTATTGATATAATTTATTAAGAATAATATACAATATTCACACACTCTTGGTTTTGTGTGGGAGCTATCACTATACTGAGGCAGTGAAACTAGAGAAAAATTTCATTGTTGCAACAAAAAGTCCAGGAAACTATTGAAAAACAATGTTTTAATTTAGAATCAATCTTTAAACAAACAAATCATTCCTATGTCTTTTAAAAATGACTTTAAGGTGCAGAGATAATAAGTCTTGTGATATCTTAATAACTCACACAAACTTTTCTGCATAAAGAAAGATCCAGGAACATTTTGTTATAAAAATAAACATCTCTGGGTGAGATGGGTAGCATCCAAGTTAAATAAATAAATAAACATTATTTAGAAATAGAATTTACAATATTCTGTACATTTTAACAAGGGCAGTTTCATATGACAATATTGACTTTTACAGTGACCAATCACACTGGGATATTAATGCCTGCCAATCTGCCACCCACCACCACCACATTCACCTTATTACACCCCAAATCCTCATACACTCTCACTGTGGGTGAACAAGGGAGTAAATCATCACTAACTAGGGCAGTAAGGAGGGTTGCCATTGTACTTCTCCACTTCCCTCCTGGAGGTAGTTTAGATGCTTTGCTTTGCCCCCATTCCACATAATCCACTCCAACTACAGCTAAAGTCTTTCCTCATCTACTTCCCTTTTCTTAATGCAGTCTTTGGACACACGTTGCTATAAGATAGCAAAGATGGTCTATGATCCTGTCTGCTTTAGTTCCTTTGCCCCCGGAGAAAGATGGCTGCTGCTCAGAATAATGGGCTCCATGGTAGTTGTAAAAACTCAGGCCAGCCTCCAACTGAACTACCAGTCTGAGTGCTCTCCTGCTGCCTTTCACTTTTGACACCTGGGTCCCCAGGTCTTCTGCAACATTTCCCTGGTTCTTCACCACTCCTATAGCTGAGCAGGACAACACAGTTCCCCACCTCCCCAAAAGATATCAGTTGCAGTCAAGTCATTATTGCCGCTTCAGCCAGATAAAGATTTTCACTGACTCCACTGCAGTCAAAATGCAGCTAAACTCCATGAGGCTATTGTTAAGCATCTCTATTCCCCTGAACTACTGATTGGTTATGTTGTTGTGCTATCATTATGCCACCAGTTCCTCAGTCGGCCTGATCCACATCATCTTGTCGGGCTTTGGTGTCTTTCTTGGTTGCTGATCCATCTGATTCTGCTCAATCATCCTGGAACTTCTCAATGTTGCTATCCTGGGTTTGCTAATCCATAACCTTGTGGCTCTATGGAAAGCTATCGAAGCAGTAGTTGCAACAGAAAGAAATGAACCCTTTCCTGCCAGAGAGCAGCAAATGCTCTGGGAACAGAACGGTTGTTCTCTGCAATAGCTACTGGAGCCTCTCCAGGTCTTATCAGTGGTAGAAACAGAGGTTGAGACCATCCATACCCACTCAAGTGTCCACACAGCTCATTTCAAATGCTTTAACCACAAACTCCCTTATGTTGATACCATCTCTATTCTATCCTGACACTGTTATGAAAAAGAAAGTTTCTTTTGAGCAGGTCAGATCACTATTGTACTATTTTTCCAGAGAGCTAAAAAAAAAAAAGAATAATTTGCAAGGCCAGCCAAGCTGTTAATATAGATATATCTTCTCTCTCTCTCTCTCTCTCTTTTCTTTTTCTTTCTTTCTTTCTTTCTTTCTTTCTTTCTTTCTTTCTTTCTTTCTTTCTTTCTTTCTTTCTTTCTCTCTCTCTCTCTCTCTCTCTCTCTCTCTCTCTCTCTTTCTTTCTTTCTTTCTCTTTCTTTCTTTCCTTCCTTCCTTCCTTCCTTCCTTCCTTCCTTCCTTCCTTCCTTCCTTCCTTCCTTTCTTTCTTTCTTTCTTTCTTTCTTTCTTTCTTTCTTTCTTTCTTTCTTTCTTTCTTTCTTTCTTCCTTTCTATTAATATTATTTATACTATATATATAAAAGCAAAATACCACTCATGCATCAACACAAAATCTCCAGAACCAAAAAGCCTACAAACTTGAAATTTGGCACGTATGTTCCTCTTGGCTTCTAGGTGCTCACTAAGAAAGGATTTTTCAAAATGACGACCATTAGTATTTAGTATATTATCATTAACACACTCTGATGCTAAGGAGTTCTACTCCCCCTCCCCACCTGAAAAAATCTGTTCCAAACGCAAAACACAAGCAGAGGAGAAGAGTTTCAGTTTCAGCATTAGTTACACAGCCCTAAGCAGCTTTAGTAGAGAACAGTTAATCTAAGCCATGCCCGGGCTCCTTGCTGTCTCCTTGCTCCCACAGCAAATACTGTTTCAGTTTCCAAACAGCCCTCAACCCTCACACACTGTCAGGACGCTAGCCAGATGAATATTGATGGATGTTGGTAGGCAGAGGCACAAATTTTTCCCCCTTATTTTCCTCCCCAAAAACTAAGCCCGACCACATAGTTTCGTAGCAAAGCATGGGTATCGAGCTAGCTTATAATAATGCAACATTTCCATCCAAGACATAATATTAGGATAGAAACTTGTTAAAGAGAGATGCAACCTAGAAATAAGGATAAATTTTCTGACAGTGAGAACACTCAGTGAAATAGGTTGCCTCCCAGGGAACTGAGTGCTTCCATCACTGGAGGTTTTCAAAAATAGATTGGATAACCATTTGACAGGAATGATATAAGATTTCCTGCCTTGAGCAGGAGGTTGGATTAGGAGACCCCCAAAGGGCCTCCCAGCCCTATGATTTTATGTTTACATATTCATTGACTTGCATGCACTAAAGTTTTTTTTGAATGTATTACAATGTCATTTATCTTTGAAAAGGCATTTTGTGATCCAATTATCACACATAATACTCCCATGGATTCTTTCAGATCACCCCCATCTTTCTTCTGTAGGCTGCAGAGGTTCTTAGCTGGAGCCAAAGTCCACCTTGGCTGCAAATCAAAATTGTGTTGAATATTGAGGCATTAATGTTTATATATCTGGGACTACAAACCTTGACGGTGCTATTTGCAAAATCGAAAATGTTGGTGCCAAGAAGAGATGTGCCATAATTCCCCTAGAAAGGACAAGCAACGCATTCCAGGGCTAGAAAAACATTCTGATCCCGGACATACTATAAGCGGAAACGCTAATGGGAGTATCCTGATCGGAAAGTTCGTTTTCATTCTCCGATCCTTGAGCGACTTTTGGCTAGGGAGCAAAGCACTTGGAAGGCGCTTCCTCTGAAGACGCCTGCTAATGACCATTTCCCGAACGTTTGAAACATAAGCAACCTTTCCAGCCAACCTCCCCTCATCCCCCATTAAAATACGGCTCCCCAAATGGGAGTTGTAGTCCTAGTTTATCAAGGGTAGAAGCGTTCTGTCTGGTCTGGCTTTTTCTGTCGGAAAGCAGGATAAAAAAATAACCAGACCGTGAAAGAAACAGCAAAACACTTGTTGACTCTCGTTCCTCCCAATGCCTCACAGCTGTCTCTAAGGAAGGGAACTTACAAACTGAAACCCTTTAATTGAAAAATGTGATTTACTATATTAGAATTGCCGAGGTCTGTGTGTGTGTGTGTGGGGGGGGGGAGGATGGGAGGGGCAGTAGAAGTAGTCCTGGCGCCAAACTATGCGCCAACCGAATGTTAATTATCTCCCAGAAGTCCAATATTCCAATATTAGCAAAGTTTGGCTCATCTCTTTAGTGCCCTAGCCGGAAAGGATCCTATAAAAAAACTGGTACCCAGCATTTTAGGGAAAGCTGAAGTGGATCTCTTGCATCATGTCATATGATCCACTCACTTAGAAAAACAAAATGCCTTACGCTGATTACCTTAAGGCGGTCTCAGCCGTAAATATATATACAGTTGCAAAGCTAATTACAAACGCAGACTGTCGGCTGTTTTCCCATCTACGTAATTTTCGTGCAAGCACGCTAAAGTTCATTAACACCTTAATGCCTGCCATCTGCAAAACTACACTTCCCAGGAGGCAGAAGAGTCGGGCGCATGCGCGTCTCCTGCCTCCAGCATGGCCACGGTGTTGTCACGGGCGCTGAAGCTGCCAGGTAGGGGTCTTGACTTGCAGCGCGCCAAACGCTGGTGGGAAATGCAGAGTGGGAAGGATGAGGATGACATCCCTGGAGTATGCAGGGCTGGGGCTTTTTAGACTCGGATTTCTCAGTCCGAGAACATCCGGGTCCCATCTGGAGAATAGACCCACCAACATCCTCCCCGAGTATATCCGGGTCCCAGCAGGTGCCCTTTATCTCTGACCATTATAGAGAAAAAAAAAAGATGAATGGATTGAAAAAATAAGGATAATTATTATAGGGAGTGGAGAGGCGAATGAGATAAATCGTGGCTATCTTTGTTAAGCGTTTGTGGATGCGCAGTAGAGGTGCGGAGACCACCCAGTTCTTTAGCGGGGAGGAAAGGTTAATCTTGATGGCAGAAGAAACTGAGGCAGTGCTGGTCCCAGGGGAAGTGATGGGGTGAAGCTTTGAGGTAGAGGAATGAGTAGTTATTGTTTTACTGTTGCAACAGAAAATAGGTCTGCCTGTTTGTGCAATCTTTGTTCCTAAGAGCAATTTGGATCAAAGTATTGCTAGCCAGCATTTTTGCAAATATTTACATTTCACGAGGAATAACGTGTTTTGGAAGTAAAGGAATTATTTGAGAACTCGACAGACAGTGAAAATGGGAGCCAGATACTTTCTGGCTATGATACAATGTTGCAGTCGCCTTCACTTTCATTCATGGAATTTTCAGGGAGGGTAAATAAGGCTTTTGGGTTTGGAATATTTTGTTTTGTTTCATCACGGAAAAGGCAGAGCAGATAGAATAATAATACAATCCTTGGTTTATTGGCTGTGGTACCAGCTGTCCATTTGGAATCTTTCCAGCTGTTAGTGAAAGTGCTGGGAAGGTTGTTGATTTAACTGAGTTTTTGTCATCTCTTTTAAACTTCAAGAGATATAACTATAATTAAAGTCTTATTTTAAGCTTTTCATGGTTGAGTGAGGCTGCATATCAAAGTGCGTGCAGAGGTCAACAAATAATAACTTTCTTGTACAGCTTGGTTTATCTTGTCCAGGATTTTCTGTTGGGCTAGTCTTAACCTTTAAGAGTGAAGTCATTTAGGTGAGATGGATGATATAGGAATATGATGAATAAACATGTTTGTCTTTTTTACATTTTAATAGGTTTAAAGCAGAGGTCCCTAAACTTGGCAGCTTTAAGATTTGTGGACTTCAATTCCCAAAATTCCTCAGCCAGCTTATCTTAGCTGGCTGAGGAATTCTGTGAGTTAAAGTCCACAAGTCTTCAAGTTGCCAAGTTTGGGGACCCCTGGTTTAAAGGCTGTAACCTTGTGTAAAGATGCAGAGAAACATCTTTAGAGAGAATTGAACAGTGAGAACTGTGAGCTATGCACTCTTGAGTGAATTGGGAAATTCTGAAAAATTAATTGAAACATTCCAGTTAAATGCAGATTGAACAATTGCACTATGGTACCTAATTTGATTTGGTGAGTTAGAGCCTGAGAAATTCCAGACAAAAATGAGAAAGTACACCTAAGAAGCTATTTTTTTCTTCTGAAACTTAACATCTTTCTATTAGCTGAAAATGTGGACTATTCTAACTTCTTGTGGTTGTTAACTAGCGAAAGTAAATCAAGTATCCTATAGCAATGTAAAGAGAACCAGTTCGGTATCATAATTAAAATCTGGATAGAAACTGAGTGACTGAGTTATAGTCCTGCTTTAGGCATGAAGCCAGCTACATGACCTTGGGCCAGTCGCGCACACCTAGTCCTAGGAAGGAGACAACAGCAACCACATCCAAAATCATGCCAAGGAAACTCCAGGAAACCTTTCTGGGCAGGTATGAGGAGTTGACTTAATGGCAAAAAGAAAGTTGGGTAGAAAAGCCCTGTTATACTGGAATTGGATTAATAATGCTTGGCTTCAGATTCTGCTTTTCCTTTATCTTGTTTGCTCTGGCATAGATCTACAAAGTCCCAGGAAGAGAAATCCTCAGAGAATTGAGATAATGCACTTGAGATAATGACTGGGAATTCTCTCAGCTGTCTTGCTCATTAGACTGAGCCATGCAATCCCTTTTTAAAGCATTTCCCACCTTTCTATCAAATACAGCCTTTTCTCTATTATTTTTCCTTGTAGAAAGCATTCATGTATTGTGTATCCCATATTTTCCCTTTCCTCACCACCACCCCCCGCATTGAGAAGATTTAGCTTCTGTTGAGTTTGTGTAGTATGTTTTTCTTCATATTTGATATTTGATTTCCATAGGTTTTTGTTACTGACATTTTAAAATGTATTTTTAATCCTTACTGCAAAATTAATAAGAGAGGAGTGAGGTAGTAGATAAATGGGATAAAACTGAAAACACACAAATATCTTCCATAACATTTTCAGAGCAGCCACATAAATTCCAAAACATGTATCAGAAAGGAAAGTTGTGAGGCTCCCCCTTCTACAATAGCTTAGTCTGCAAGTTAAGTTAATCCTTGTTGGTAATAAAGAAGATGCCCAAAGACAGATCTTTGTTTTGCATCAAGCAAACTTCTCACCTAGTTTTGTTGCAGTTAAAAGGATATTTAAGCATAATTTCAGATGAAGCATAGAGCCTGGTAGGCCACTGAGTGCCATGGAATACACTGGCACATACAGGTGCTGATTTTAGGATCCAGGATTTATAAGGTTTATAAGCCCAGGTTTGAGACCTGATTGTGAGACCTGATTGTGATACACCACGGTTCCCATCCTTGCCCCAGTTCCTAGCAGTTCGAAAGTAGAAATGCAAGTAGATAAATATTGGTAGGTATCACTTTGGTGAGAAGGTAACAGTGCCCTGTGATGTCATGCTGGTCACATGACCACAGAAATCTCTTTGGAGAGTGTGGACTCAATGACCTTGAAACAGAGATGAGTATTGCCCCCTATAGTCGGCAATGACTAGCGAAGGAAGATCCACAGGGACTCCTTTTGTTACTTCTCAATTTTACATTGCCTAACCAAAGCAGGCAAAAGAAATTGAGGATGTAGTCTTTTAATGAAATTGATATAATTGGATGAATGTATAAGTGATTTTTTAAAAAAAGTATAGTAACAGAAGTCAAGTTTCTTGCTATAGTAAAGCATATTAGATATTGTTCCTGAAACCTTAAAGTGTGATCTCAAGCATAATTATGGGAAGTAAATCATACATGCTTATTTTGA
Source organism: Pseudonaja textilis (assembly GCF_049901715.1). Lineage (NCBI taxonomy): Eukaryota > Metazoa > Chordata > Lepidosauria > Squamata > Elapidae > Pseudonaja > Pseudonaja textilis. The sequence goes on from NW_028262974.1 coordinate 48,686, forward strand.
AGTAAGTGTGAGTTGATAACAGTTTAAAATTCCTTTTGCTTTGAGCTATAAAGTCAAAATTATTTGTTAACCCCTTTTGTATTTTTAACATCATTCTAGGAAAACTCTGTAAAGTGTTGTTATGATAACACTAAACAAATGTACTGCTTCCTGAATGTGTTTACAGATTTTTGGCTACTAATCATGAAAATAACCTGTAATTTAAACTATCATGCACCATTTTATAGAAATCATCTGTTTTTACACAATGGCAATATAATGTACAACCTTCAGTACCTGTTGGTTGTGCTGCGTGCATAAAAGAAATATATAAAAATGTGAAACTTTATTTATTTACTATTTAATTTGTCAATTGCTTACAAGATAATAGGTATAAGTAAAAACATAGCTATGAATACATGAATACATATAAGAAAAATAAAAAATATATAAAAGAAACAATAAGACAGGGACGGTAGGCACCTTGTTGCACTTATGCACACCCCCTACAGACCTCTTAGGAAAGGGGTGAGGTCAATAGTAGATAGTCAAAGGTTAAAGTTTTTGGGGTTTGAAGAAAAAAACACAGGGTCAGGTAGAGTATTCCAAACATTGACCACTCTGTTGCTGAAGTTGTATTTCCTGCAATCGAGTTTGGTGCGATTAACCTTGAGTTTGTATCTATTGTTTGCTCTAGTGTTGTTATGGTTGAAGCTGAAGTATTCATTGACTGGTAGGACATTGCAATGTATGATTTTATATACTATACTTAGATCGGACCGAAGGCGGCATAGTTGTAGGTTTTCTAGGTCTAGAATTTCGAGTCTGGTGGTATAAGGTATTCTACAACGAGTAGAGGAGTGGAGAACTCTTCTTGTGAAATATTTCTGGACTTTCTCAACTGTGTTAATATCAGATACGTAATGTGGGTTCCAGACATTACACTAAGTACAAGTGGAATATCTGCAGAGATCTAAAAGTAGCAGCTTTGCTGCTTGGAATAAAGCTTGCCTATATCAAGTACTGTTGTTACACATGTGATGGGACAGCTGAGCAAGAAAAAGAAATGGTCACAATTATATTTGTGTTCAGTCTGAAAGGGTCTATCAATGCCAAAGATTTTGCAGAAACAAAACTTTGGGAAAATGTTGTCCTGTGTAACTTTACAGCACTAGGCCGTAAATGATAGGCTACAAAATTGGTGGTGTTTTAGTTATTGTGCTCTGAAAGCAGGTGAGAGAATGTTTTAAACTGCCTCACCAGAAAGATGGTTAAGAGCAGAGTTCCCCGAGCTTTCCGGCTTTGGGAACTGGCCGGGAGGGGAGAGAAGAGATGTTTTTGCATGAATGGCGGGCAAGCATGAGTGGCAGGCATCTGCACCTGCTGCTTGTGCCCATGGAGAGCACGTGCCCATGCTTGCCCACTTATCACGCAAGTGGGGGGGATGTATGCAATGTTCCAAAGGGCTCAAGGCCTGGTAGTGGGCCTCACCCTGGGAGTTGGGGACCCCTGGTTTAGAGGACAGAATTTTGGCATATATAGGTTAACCATAAAAGAACAACATAATTGCTTCACAGATAATTGTTTTCTATTATAGAAATGAAGGCATTAACAATTATATAATCCATATCCTTTTTTTCTTAGAAAAACTCTGCCTATAGTGAAATGGGTGGTCAAATTTGATACATAAAAATGAAATAATATAATTCAAAATAAAATTTGAAATATAAGCAGACTTTTTCTTCTGTTCCACAGTGTCATCTCCATGCCGTAAGCACGGCTATTACCTTATCTGATAAATTGCCTTCTTTTCTTTTTTAGTGGTTTTTTTTTTTAAATTAGTGGTCCTGAAAATGCCACAAGTTCTTTCATCATACTTCTCACTTTCCACCTACCTTCTCAGGTAAGAAGAGCCCAGACCTTGGGGAATATGACCCTCTCACTCAGGCTGACAGTGATGAGAGTGAAGATGACTTGGTCCTCAATTTGCAGAAGAATGGTGGAGTTAAAAATGGGAAAAGTCCCGTAGGGGAAATCCAGGATGTGGATTCTGATGTGGAAACTGGTACAGCCAAGCAGCATCTCTCAGAGGGTATCACAGAAGAGTACCCAAGTGAAATGAACAATGGTTTGGAGCAGAAGACATCCAGTTCCTTAATGCCTTATTTGCGCACAGCCATCTTTTTACTCACTGTAGTTATCTCCATGATCCTTGTGCTGGTGTGTGCTTTCCTCATTCCTTGTCCACCAAGAGACTTGCATAATACTTGGATTCACAATCTAGGTCAAGTAGCAGGTAAGAAATATCTGGGAATAACAGATTATGAAATGTATACCCTACCAAGAAATATACTGAGAGTTTTATTGAAAATATAGATACCAGTAAAGGAGAATATTTATAGCTCAGGGTTGAAATGAGGGGTCCTTGGTGCTCTCTGACATGTTTTCTTGCAGAAGTTTCATTATCCAAATTAGGTAACATCATCAGGGCTAGTAAGGAGTGGGGTTCGCTCTCATTATTCTGGTGGCTTGCCCTGTTGGTGGGGGTAGTCTTAGAGATTCTTTGGTTAGGCCAGTAGTTCCCAAACTTTTTAAATCCACCGCCCCCTTGGTGCTACAAACTCATCTCGGTGCCCCACACCCAGGGATGGGATTCAAATTTCTGTGGGCATGGCCTAATGCGAGGGAGTGGCTTGCTGGTCACATGACTGGGTGGTCGTGGCTTGCTGGTCATATGACTAGGTGGGCGTGGCCAAGTGACTGGCAAACCAAATACAAGTGGTCCTCACTTAATGGTCGGTTGTTTAGCAAGCATTCTAATTTATGACTGGCCTCCCCAGAGCTACTTGACTTGTTTTTGGAGTTTTGACAGCTTTAGATCAGGGGTCTAAATTCCTCCCCTGCCTGTGTGTGTGAGAGAGAGGGAGAGAGAGAGGTTGGATCTGATCTCTCTCTCTCTTTTTCTCTCTCTCCCACCAATGCCAGAAAGCCACCCTCAGTCAAAATTCATATTAGTGGTCTTCGGGATTTAAAATTATGAGTTTGGTGGTCCCTGAGGTCCAAAAGTTTGGCAACTCCTGATCCAAAGGGAAAAAGAGAGAGAGAAAAGAGAGAGAAAGGAAGGAAGAAAAGAAAGAGAAAAGGGAAAGGAAAAAAAAGCAACAAAGAAGGGGGGATGGAAGGAAGGGACAGAAAGAAAAATAAGTAAAGAAGGAGGGAGAGAGGGAGGAGAAAGATAATGAGATATCTATTCTAGTCCAATCACCTGCTCCAGCAGGGTTAGAAGGGAGTGTGTGTGTGTGTTCTCCTTGGAATTTACCAGTACATTTTGGTTTTGCCTTCTTCAGAATTGGCACTGTAATACATTGGCGAAAAGTAATTTTTAGGGTGGAGATCTGGTCCAATAGATCCTATTTAAAGCCTCAACAAAATGTGACAGCTTCCTGATAGTCTTGACCATGTTTTGTCCACAAAACCTTTAATAGAAGCCAAAGAGGTTTCAATGTGGAAAAGGGCCTCAGTCTAAACTAGGCCTCATTCAATCTGATGCATCAGGTCTCTCTCTCTTTCTCTCTCTGTCTCTCCCTCCCTCCCTCTTCCCTCCCTCCCTCCCTCCCTCCCAGACTGGCTTTGCTCTACTTTCCCAATGCACAGCAGGGCCAGCGCTTCGAACATGGATGGATAGATGGATGGATGGATGGATGGATGGATGGAGAGAGAGAGAGAGAGAGAGAGAGAAAGAGAAAGAGAGAAACAGTCAGGCAATCAGGCAGGCAGATAGATATATTGGTAGGTAGGTAGGTAGATAGATAGATAGATCTATATTGGTAGATAAGTAGGTAGGTAGTTAGGTAGACAGAAAGACAGACAGGTAGATAGGCAGGAAGGCAGGCAGGCAAATATATCTTTTGGATGGATGGATGGACAGACAGATAGACAGACAGAATGCGACAGCGGTGGCACTTTGGGAAAGCGGTGGTGGCGGCTTTTCCCAATGTATTGCTGCATTCCAGGCACCAGTTCCAGTGCAGTACAACAGTCAATGGGGTGAGCCTGCAGGGCCGGTGCCTCGAACGTCCCCCTGCTGCCTCTTAGAATCCCCAAGGGGGCCAGCAGAGGGGCGCTGAGAGGTGGCAGGGGGGTGTTCGAGGTGCTGGCTGGCCCTGCAGGTTTACCCATTGACTAGCACCGCTCCGGAGCCGGCGCCTCCAATGCGGAAGCAGTGGCACGTTATGTGTCGCCACCACGTTCAATGCGCTGCCCCCCTGCCGCCTCTTAGTGCCCCTCTGCTGGCCCCCTTGGGGATGCTAAGAGGCGGCAGGGGGGCGTTTGAGGCGCTGGCCCTGCAGGTTCACCCATTGTCTGTAGCACCGCTCCAGAGCAGGCGCCTCAATGGGTGAACCTTCAGGGCTGGCCAGCACCTCGAACGCTCCCCTGCCACCTGTTAGCACCCCTCTGTTGGCCCCCTTGGGTATGCTAAGAGGTGGCAGGGGGGCAGCACATCAAATGTGGCCGTGGCGGCACATAACGTCCCACTGCTTCCGCATTGGAGGTGCCAGCTCTGGAGCATTACTACAGTCAATGAGTGAACCTGCAGGGCCAGCGCGTCGAATGCCCCCCTGCTGCCTCTTAGCATCCCCAAGGGGACCAGCAGAGGGGTGCAAAGAGGTGGCAGGAGGCAGCTCATCGAACACGGCGGCATGTAACGTGCCACCACTTCCCCATTGGAGGTGCCAGCTCCAGAGTGGTGCTAGTCAATGGATGAACCTGCAGGGTCAGCCAACGCCTCGAATGCACCCCTGCTGCCTCTTAGCATCCCCAAGGGGGCCGGCAGAAGGGTGCTAAGAGGTGGCAGGGGGGCGGCACATTGAATGCGGCCGCGGCAGCACGTAACTTGCCACCACTTCTGCATTGGAGGTGCCGGCTCCGGAGCAGTGCTACAGTCAATGAGTGAACCTGCAGAGCCAGTGCCTCGAACGGCCCCCTGCTGCCTCTTGGTGCCCCACTACTGGCCCCCTTACCTTATAGCGCCCCCCTAAGGCATCCCACCGCCCCCCAGGGGGTGGTACCGCCCACTTTGGGAACCACTAGGTTAGGCTGTTTACTGTTGACTCTTTGGCAGTTTCTTTTTTTTTTTTAAACAAGTTTTATTGATTTTTCAAGACAAACAAAACATATATAACCTCCTTTCCAAGAACTACCCATAAACTTCAACAAGACAAACAAAGCATTATTCTTTAAAACATGGTTCCACATTATCACACTTGAAGCAAAACATTGGAGAAAAAAAAAAAAAAAACCTCCTTAGTTATCATTTATACATATCTTTTCCCAATTTCTCTCCCTTTAATTTCATTTCTCCAAGATTTTATTAATTTAGAATCAAACATAATCCACACACTAAACATAAAACATAAAACTTCTTTGAAAAGTGACTTGGCCCCAGGTTACATCTTTTTTGACAGACCTAAATCAAATTCATGCCCACCTTATATACCCTTCATATCTTATTAATCATTTTGTATTTTCTATATAACTTCTCCCATCTTTTCACTCTCTTAATTATATTTTATTTATTTCATCTTATTTCAAAGTCATTATACTTATGTCTTTTGTCCGTTCTTTAGTAAACATCTATGTATCTCTTCCCTTTAACCAAAAATTTCCCCTGTAATCGCTTTTGAAGTATGACGCCTTCTCCTAAAATAAAACTTAAAATAATACATAATTTCCATTCTGATTCTGCTTAGTACCTTCTACATATTAAATCTTAAAATGAAAGAATAACAAACTTATAGTATAATTAAATATATAATTTCTATTCTAATTCTAGTTCTAATAAGTACATTGTTTTAGAATAGAAAAAATAAAATACTAAAGTTATAATAATATTAAAACACTAACAAATTAAACTTTAACTAAGCATTAATCATTTAACAGATCTCCTAATATTTAATCAAATATCAACATCCATCATTATTAAACATTAATATTTCATTAAATATTCCAATAAACTGTTCCAAATACAAATACTACAATACTATCTTATGCACTCTTGCAGAATCTTCTTTAATTATAAGCTATCTATCATCCTTCATCTCTAAAGAAAAAACTTTTTTTTAAAAAAATCTTGTCCTAACCCGTGGCTTTTTTTTTCTTTTTCCCTCCCTTTCTTCTCCAATCTGGTCTTTTTGCCCCCTCCTCTCCTCTCCCCCTTTTTAAGTTTCCCTCTCTGTTGTAATTCTCTTTTGAATTGCTTTCTAACATTGTACCTTCTTTTCATCCTATTTTTCTTTTTCTTGGTTGTTTTATTAAATCTTAAATTCTCCTTTTCCCTTCCTTCCTTCCCATTTTCTTTCTTAATCAAACTTTTTAGTCCAT
>NW_028262975.1:0-49930 GCF_049901715.1 Pseudonaja textilis
TCGAGCTTTGTCAAATGTAGGGTTTTCTGGCTGAATAGAATTCTACTTGAAATTTGAGTTCTACTTGAATTGAGTTTTACTTGGAATTGAGTTGAGTTCTTGGATTTGTATTGAGTTGTACTTGGAATTGAATTGAGTTCTCCAAGGTTTTCCCAACCTTGTCCCCCCTTGGGAACATAAATTGGTGCCAGTTTTCAAAGTCAGTGTGAAAAGTGGCATTTTCTGCCTGAATTGAGTTCTACTCACCACTTTAATATGTGTTTTGAGATACTTTCCACAGGGAAGTTTGACATTCGCACATATAGTACTTTTTCCAATATTATGCACAATGGAGAACATGAATAGAAAGGTGTTCCTTGTTGAAATTCGAACTCTTTGTCAAAAGTGGGGTTTTCTGGATGAATTGAGTTCTACTCACCATTTTAAGATGTGCCCTGGCATTCATTCCTCAGGGAAGGCTGGCATCCAAAGATGAAGTAGTTCTTCCAACGTTGTCCACGATGGAGAATAGAAATAGATGCTCCTTTTTGAAATTCGAGCTCCTTGTCAAATGTAGGGTTTTCTGGCTGAATAGAATTCTACTTGAAATTTGAGTTCTACTTGAATTGAGTTTTACTTGGAATTGAGTTGAGTTCTTGGATTTGTATTGAGTTGTACTTGGAATTGAATTGAGTTCTCCACGGTTTTCCCAACCTTGTCCCCTCTTGGGAACATAAATTGGTGCCAGTTTTCAAAGTCAGTGTGAAAAGTGGCATTTTCTGGCTTAATTGAGTTCTACTCACCACTTTAAGATATGTTTTGAGATACTTTCCACAGGGAAGTTTGACATTCGCAAATATAGTACTTTTTCCAATATTATGCACAATGGAGAACATGAATAGAAAGGTGTTCCTTGTTGAAATTCGAACTCTTTGTCAAAGTGGGGTTTTCTGGATGAATTGAGTTCTACTCACCATTTTAAGATGTGCCCTGGCATTCATTCCTCAGGGAAGGCTGGCATCCAAAGATGAAGTAGTTCTTCCAACGTTGTCCACGATGGAGAATAGAAATAGATGCTCCTTTTTGAAATTCGAGCTCCTTGTCAAATGTAGGGTTTTCTGGCTGAATAGAATTCTACTTGAAATTTAAGTGAGTTCTACTTGAATTGAGTTTTACTTGGAATTGAGTTGAGTTCTAGGATTTGAATTGAGTTGTACTTGGAATTGAATTGAGTTCTCCAAGCTTTTTCCAATCTTGTCCACCCTTGGGAACATAAATTGGTCCTTGTTTTCGATGTTACTGTGAAAAGTGGCAATTTCTGGCTGAATTGAGTTGTACTTACCAGTTAAAAGATGTGCTTTGGCATACTTTCCACATTGAAGGCTGACATCCGCAATTATAGAAGTTCTTGAAATGTTTGTGCACAATGGATAACATGAATAGATAAATGTTCCTTTTAAAATCCGGCTCTGTGTGAAAAGTGGGGTTTTTTGACTGAATTGAGTTCTACTCACCACTTTGACATGAGCCTGTGCACCCTCCTCAGGGAAGCATAGAATCCCAAGATGACATGGTTTCCCCAACCTTGTCCCCTTTGGGAACATGAATTGGTGCTCCTTTTCAAAATCCGAGCTCTGTGTCAAAGCGTGGGATTTTCTGGCTGAATTGGGTTGTACTTCAATTGTAATTGGATTCTACTTGATTGAGTTTTACTTGGAATTGAGGTGTTGGATTTGAACTTAGTTGTACTTGAAATTGAATTGAGTTGTGCTAGGAATTGAATTGAGTTCTCCAAGGTTTTCCCAACCTTGTCCCCCTTGGGAACATAAATTGGTGCTCGTTTTTTGAAATCTGAGCTCTGTGTCAAGCGTGGGATTTTCTGGCTGAATTGAGCTCTACTAACCAATTTCAGATGTGCCTTAGCATACATTCCTCAGGGAAGGCTGGCATCAAAGATGAAGTAGTTCTTCCGGCGTTGTCCACGATGGAGAGCAGGAATACATGCTCCTTTTTGAAATTTGAGCTCTCTGTTAAAAAGAGCGGTTTTCTGGCTGAATAAATTCTACTTGAAATTTAAGTGAGTTCTACTTGAATTGAGTTTTACTTGGAATTGAGTTGAGTTCTAGGATTTGTATTGAGTTGTACTTGGAATTGAATTGAGTTCTCAAGGTTTTCCCAACCTTGTCCTCCCTTGGGAACATAAATTGGTGCCTGTTTTCAAAGTCAGAGCTCTGTGTGAAAAGTGGCATTTTCTGCCTGAATTGGGTTGTACTTCAATTGTAATTGGATTCTACTTGATTGAGTTTACTTGGAATTGAGGTGTTGCATTTGAACTTAGTTGTACTTGAAATTGAATTGAGTTGTACTAGGAATTGAATTGAGTTCTCCAAGGTTTTCCAACCTTGTCCACCCTTGGGAACATAAATTGGTCCTTGTTTTCGATGTTACTGTGAAAAGTGGCATTTTCTGGCTGAATTGAGTTGTACTTACCAGTTTAAGATGTGCTTTGGCATACTTTCCACAGTGAAGGCTGACATCCGAATTATAGAAGTTCTTGAAATGTTGTGCACAATGGATAACATGAATAGATAAATGTTCCTTTTCAAATCCGAGCTCTGTGTGAAAAGTGGGTTTTTGACTGAATTGAGTTCTACTCACCACTTTGACATGAGCCTGTGCACCCTCCTCAGGAAGCATAGAATCCCAAGATGACATGGTTTCCCCAACCTTGTCCCCTTTGGGAACATGAATTGGTTCTCCTTTTTCAAAATCCGAGCTCTGTGTCAAACGTCGGGTTTTCTGGCTGAATTGAGTTCTACTAACCAATTTAAGATGTGCCTTGGCATACATTCATCAGGGAAGGCTGGTATCCAAAATGAAGTAGTTCTTCCAACGTTGTCCATGATGAGAGAAAGAAATAGATGCTCCTTTTGAAATTCGAGCTTTGTCAAATGTAGGGTTTTCTGGCTGAATAGAATTCTACTTGCAATTTGAGTTCTACTTGAATTGAGTTTTACTTAGAATTGAGTTGAGTTCTTGGATTTGTATTGAGTTGTACTTGGAATTGAATTGAGTTCTCCAAGGTTTTCCCAACCTTGTCCCCCTTGGGAACTTAATTGGTGCCCGTTTACAAAGGTCAGTGTGAAAAGTGGCATTTTCTGGCTGAATTGAGTTCTACTCACCACTTTAAGATGTGTTTTGAGATACTTTCCACAGGGAAGTTTGACATTCGCACATATAGTACTTTTTCCAATATTATGCACAATGGAGAACATGAATAGAAAGGTGTTCCTTGTTGAAATTCGAACTCTTTGTCAAAAGTGGGGTTTTCTGGATGAATTGAGTTCTACTCACCATTTTAAGATGTGCCCTGGCATTCATTCCTCAGGGAAGGCTGGCATCCAAAGATGAAGTAGTTCTTCCAACGTTGTCCACGATGGAGAATAGAAATAGATGCTCCTTTTTGAAATTCGAGCTCCTTGTCAAATGTAGGGTTTTCTGGCTGAATAGAATTCTACTTGAATTTTAAGTGAGTTCTACTTGAATTGAGTTTTACTTGGAATTGAGTTGAGTTCTAGGATTTGAATTGAGTTGTACTTGGAATTGAATTGAGTTCTCCAAGCTTTTTCCAACCTTGTCCACCCTTGGGAACATAAATTGGTCCTTGTTTTCGATGTTACTGTGAAAAGTGGCATTTCTGGCTGAATTGAGTTGTACTTACCACTTTAAGATGTGCTTTGGCATACTTTCCACAGTGAAGGCTGACATCCGCAATTATAGAAGTTCTTGAAATGTTGTGCACAATGGATAACATGAATAGATAAATGTTCCTTTTGAAATCCGAGCTCTGTGTGAAAAGTGGGGTTTTTGACTGAATTGAGTTCTACTCACCACTTTGACATGAGCCTGTGCACCCTCCTCAGGGAAGCATAGAATCCCAAGATGACATGGTTTCCCCAACCTTATCCCCTTTGGGAACATGAATTGGTGCTCCTTTTCAAAATCCGAGCTCTGTGTCAAACGTGGGATTTTCTGGCTGAATTGGGTTGTACTTCAATTGTAATTGGATTCTACTTGATTGAGTTTTACTTGGAATTGAGGTGTTGGATTTGAACTTAGTTGTACTTGAAATTGAATTGAGTTGTGCTAGGAATTGAATTGAGTTCTCCAAGGTTTTCCCAACCTTGTCCCCCTTGGGAACATAAATTGGTGCTCGTTTTTGAAATCTGAGCTCTGTGTCAAACGTGGGATTTTCTGGCTGAATTGAGCTCTACTAACCAATTTCAGATGTGCCTTAGCATACATTCCTCAGGAAGGCTGGCATCCAAAGATGAAGTAGTTCTTCCGGCGTTGTCCACGATGGAAACAGGAATACATGCTCCTTTTTGAAATTTGAGCTCTCTGTTAAAAGGCGGTTTTCTGGCTGAATAAATTCTACTTGAAATTTAAGTGAGTTCTACTTGAATTGAGTTTTACTTGGAATTGAGTTGAGTTCTAGGATTTGTATTGAGTTGTACTTGGAATTGAATTGAGTTCTCCAAGCTTTTCCCAACCTTGTCCACCCTTGGGAACATAAATTGGTCCTTGCATTTTTTCAATTGATGTTACTGTGAAAAGTGGCAATTTCTGGCTGAATTGAGTTGTACTTACCAGTTAAAGATGTGCTTTGGCATACTTTCCACAGTGAAGGCTGACATCCGCAATTATAGAAGTTCTTGAAATGTTGTGCACAATGGATAACATGAATAGATAAATGTTCCTTTTCGAAATCCGAGCTCTGTGTGAAAAGTGGGTTTTTGACTGAATTGAGTTCTACTCACCACTTTGACATGAGCCTGTGCACCCTCCTCAGGGAAGCATAGAATCCCAAGATGACATGGTTTCCCCAACCTTGTCCCCTTTGGGAACATGAATTGGTGCTCCTTTTCAAAATCCGAGCTCTGTGTCAAACGTGGGATTTTCTGGCTGAATTGGGTTGTACTTCAATTGTAATTGGATTCTACTTGATTGAGTTTTACTTGGAATTGAGGTGTTGGATTTGAACTTAGTTGTACTTGAAATTGAATTGAGTTGTGCTAGGAATTGAATTGAGTTCTCCAAGGTTTTCCCAACCTTGTCCCCCCTTGGGAACATAAATTGGTGCTCGTTTTGAAATCTGAGCTCTGTGTCAAACGTGGGATTTTCTGGCTGAATTGAGCTCTACTAACCAATTTCAGATGTGCCTTAGCATACATTCCTCAGGGAAGGCTGGCATCCAAAGATGAAGTAGTTCTTCCGACGTTGTCCACGATGGAGAGCAGGAATACATGCTCCTTTTTGAAATTTGAGCTCTCTGTTAAAAGAGCGGTTTTCTGGCTGAATAGAATTCTACTTGAAATTTAAGTGAGTTCTACTTGAATTGAGTTTTACTTGGAATTGAGTTGAGTTCTAGGATTTGTATTGAGTTGTACTTGGAATTGAATTGAGTTCTCCAAGGTTTTCCCAACCTTGTCCTCCCTTGGGAACATAAATTGGTGCCTGTTTTCAAAGTCAGAGCTCTGTGTGAAAAGTGGCATTTTCTGTCTGAATTGGGTTGTACTTCAATTGTAATTGGATTCTACTTGATTGAGTTTTACTTGGAATTGAGGTGTTGCATTTGAACTTAGTTGTACTTGAAATTGAATTGAGTTGTACTAGGAATTGAATTGAGTTCTCCAAGGTTTTTCCAACCTTGTCCACCCTTGGGAACATAAATTGGTCCTTGTTTTCGATGTTACTGTGAAAAGTGGCATTTTCTGGCTGAATTGAGTTGTACTTACCAGTTTAAGATGTGCTTTGGCATACTTTCCACAGTGAAGGCTGACATCCGCAATTATAGAAGTTCTTGAAATGTTGTGCACAATGGATAACATGAATAGATAAATGTTCCTTTTCGAAATCCGAGCTCTGTGTGAAAAGTGGGGTTTTTTGACTGAATTGAGTTCTACTCACCACTTTGACATGAGCCTGTGCACCCTCCTCAGGGAAGCATAGAATCCCAAGATGACATGGTTTCCCAACCTTGTCCCCTTTGGGAACCTGAATTGGTGCTCCTTTTCAAAATCCGAGCTCTGTGTCAAACGTCGGGTTTTCTGGCTGAATTGAGTTCTACTAACCAATTTAAGATGTGCCTTGGCATACATTCATCAGGGAAGGCTGGTATCCAAAATGAAGTAGTTCTTCCAACGTTGTCCATGATGGAGAAAAGAAATAGATGCTCCTTTTTGAAATTCGAGCTTTGTCAAATGTAGGGTTTTCTGGCTGAATAGAATTCTACTTGCAATTTGAGTTCTACTTGAATTGAGTTTTACTTGGAATTGAGTTGAGTTCTTGGATTTGTATTGAGTTGTACTTGGAATTGAATTGAGTTCTCCAAGGTTTTCCCAACCTTGTCCCCCTTGGGAACATAAATTGGTGCCAGTTTTCAAAGTCAGTGTGAAAAGTGGCATTTTCTGGCTGAATTGAGTTCTACTCACCACTTTAAGATGTGTTTTGAGATACTTTCCACAGGGAAGTTTGACATTCGCACATATAGTACTTTTTCCAATATTATGCACAATGGAGAACATGAATAGAAAGGTGTTCCTTGTTGAAATTCGAACTCTTTGTCAAAAGTGGGGTTTTCTGGATGAATTGAGTTCTACTCACCATTTTAAGATGTGCCCTGGCATTCATTCCTCAGGGAAGGCTGGCATCCAAAGATGAAGTAGTTCTTCCAACGTTGTCCACGATGGAGAATAGAAATAGATGCTCCTTTTTGAAATTCGAGCTCCTTGTCAAATGTAGGGTTTTCTGGCTGAATAGAATTCTACTTGAAATTTAAGTGAGTTCTACTTGAATTGAGTTTTACTTGGAATTGAGTTGAGTTCTAGGATTTGAATTGAGTTGTACTTGGAATTGAATTGAGTTCTCCAAGCTTTTTCCAACCTTGTCCACCCTTGGGAACATAAATTGGTCCTTGTTTTCGATGTTACTGTGAAAAGTGGCAATTTCTGGCTGAATTGAGTTGTACTTACCAGTTTAAGATGTGCTTTGGCATACTTTCCACAGTGAAGGCTGACATCCGCAATTATAGAAGTTCTTGAAATGTTGTGCACAATGGATAACATGAATAGATAAATGTTCCTTTCGAAATCCGAGCTCTGTGTGAAAAGTGGGGTTTTTTGACTGAATTGAGTTCTACTCACCACTTTGACATGAGCCTGTGCACCCTCCTCAGGGAAGCATAGAATCCCAAGATGACATGGTTTCCCCAACCTTGTCCCCTTTGGGAACATGAATTGGTGCTCCTTTTCAAAATCCGAGCTCTGTGTCAAACGTGGGATTTTCTGGCTGAATTGGGTTGTACTTCAATTGTAATTGGATTCTACTTGATTGAGTTTTACTTGGAATTGAGGTGTTGGATTTGAACTTAGTTGTACTTGAAATTGAATTGAGTTGTGCTAGGAATTGAATTGAGTTCTCCAAGGTTTTCCCAACCTTGTCCCCCTTGGGAACATAAATTGGTGCTCGTTTTGAAATCTGAGCTCTGTGTCAAACGTGGGATTTTCTGGCTGAATTGAGCTCTACTAACCAATTTCAGATGTGCCTTAGCATACATTCCTCAGGGAAGGCTGGCATCCAAAGATGAAGTAGTTCTTCCGACGTTGTCCACGATGGAGAGCAGGAATACATGCTCCTTTTTGAAATTTGAGCTCTCTGTTAAAAGAGCGGTTTTCTGGCTGAATAGAATTCTACTTGAAATTTAAGTGAGTTCTACTTGAATTGAGTTTTACTTGGAATTGAGTTGAGTTCTAGGATTTGTATTGAGTTGTACTTGGAATTGAATTGAGTTCTCCAAGGTTTTCCCAACCTTGTCCTCCCTTGGGAACATAAATTGGTGCCTGTTTTCAAAGTCAGAGCTCTGTGTGAAAAGTGGCATTTTCTGTCTGAATTGGGTTGTACTTCAATTGTAATTGGATTCTACTTGATTGAGTTTTACTTGGAATTGAGGTGTTGCATTTGAACTTAGTTGTACTTGAAATTGAATTGAGTTGTACTAGGAATTGAATTGAGTTCTCCAAGGTTTTTCCAACCTTGTCCACCCTTGGGAACATAAATTGGTCCTTGTTTTCGATGTTACTGTGAAAAGTGGCAATTTCTGGCTGAATTGAGTTGTACTTACCAGTTTAAGATGTGCTTTGGCATACTTTCCACAGTGAAGGCTGACATCCGCAATTATAGAAGTTCTTGAAATGTTGTGCACAATGGATAACATGAATAGATAAATGTTCCTTTCGAAATCCGAGCTCTGTGTGAAAAGTGGGGTTTTTGACTGAATTGAGTTCTACTCACCACTTTGACATGAGCCTGTGCACCCTCCTCAGGGAAGCATAGAATCCCAAGATGACATGGTTTCCCCAACCTTGTCCCCTTTGGGAACATGAATTGGTTCTCCTTTTCAAAATCCGAGCTCTGTGTCAAACGTCGGGTTTTCTGGCTGAATTGAGTTCTACTAACCAATTTAAGATGTGCCTTGGCATACATTCCTCAGGGAAGGCTGGTATCCAAAATGAAGTAGTTCTTCCAACGTTGTCCACGATGGAGAATAGAAATAGATGCTCCTTTTTGAAATTCGAGCTTTGTCAAATGTAGGGTTTTCTGGCTGAATAGAATTCTACTTGAAATTTGAGTTCTACTTGAATTGAGTTTTACTTGGAATTGAGTTGAGTTCTTGGATTTGTATTGAGTTGTACTTGGAATTGAATTGAGTTCTCCAAGGTTTTCCCAACCTTGTCCCCCTTGGGAACATAAATTGGTGCCAGTTTTCAAAGTCAGTGTGAAAAGTGGCATTTTCTGGCTGAATTGAGTTCTACTCACCACTTTAAGATGTGTTTTGAGATACTTTCCACAGGGAAGTTTGACATTCGCACATATAGTACTTTTTCCAATATTATGCACAATGGAGAACATGAATAGAAAGGTGTTCCTTGTTGAAATTCGAACTCTTTGTCAAAAGTGGGGTTTTCTGGCTGAATTGAGTTCTACTCACCATTTTAAGATGTGCCCTGGCATTCATTCCTCAGGGAAGGCTGGCATCCAAAGATGAAGTAGTTCTTCCAACGTTGTCCACGATGGAGAATAGAAATAGATGCTCCTTTTTGAAATTCGAGCTCCTTGTCAAATGTAGGGTTTTCTGGCTGAATAGAATTCTACTTGAAATTTAAGTGAGTTCTACTTGAATTGAGTTTTACTTGGAATTGAGTTGAGTTCTAGGATTTGAATTGAGTTGTACTTGGAATTGAATTGAGTTCTCCAAGCTTTTTCCAACCTTGTCCACCCTTGGGAACATAAATTGGTCCTTGTTTTCGATGTTACTGTGAAAAGTGGCATTTTCTGGCTGAATTGAGTTGTACTTACCACTTTAAGATGTGCTTTGGCATACTTTCCACAGTGAAGGCTGACATCCGCAATTATAGAAGTTCTTGAAATGTTGTGCACAATGGATAACATGAATAGATAAATGTTCCTTTTCGAAATCCGAGCTCTGTGTGAAAAGTGGGGTTTTTTGACTGAATTGAGTTCTACTCACCACTTTGACATGAGCCTGTGCACCCTCCTCAGGGAAGCATAGAATCCCAAGATGACATGGTTTCCCCAACCTTGTCCCCTTTGGGAACATGAATTGGTGCTCCTTTTCAAAATCCGAGCTCTGTGTCAAACGTCGGGTTTTCTGGCTGAATTGAGTTCTACTAACCAATTTAAGATGTGCCTTGGCATACATTCCTCAGGGAAGGCTGGTATCCAAAATGAAGTAGTTCTTCCAACGTTGTCCACGATGGAGAATAGAAATAGATGCTCCTTTTTGAAATTCGAGCTTTGTCAAATGTAGGGTTTTCTGGCTGAATAGAATTCTACTTGAAATTTGAGTTCTACTTGAATTGAGTTTTACTTGGAATTGAGTTGAGTTCTTGGATTTGTATTGAGTTGTACTTGGAATTGAATTGAGTTCTCCAAGGTTTTCCCAACCTTGTCCCCCCTTGGGAACATAAATTGGTGCCAGTTTTCAAAGTCAGTGTGAAAAGTGGCATTTTCTGGCTTAATTGAGTTCTACTCACCACTTTAAGATGTGTTTTGAGATACTTTCCACAGGGAAGTTTGACATTCGCACATATAGTACTTTTTCCAATATTATGCACAATGGAGAACATGAATAGAAAGGTGTTCCTTGTTGAAATTCGAACTCTTTGTCAAAAGTGGGGTTTTCTGGATGAATTGAGTTCTACTCACCATTTTAAGATGTGCCCTGGCATTCATTCCTCAGGGAAGGCTGGCATCCAAAGATGAAGTAGTTCTTCCAACGTTGTCCACGATGGAGAATAGAAATAGATGCTCCTTTTGAAATTCGAGCTCCTTGTCAAATGTAGGGTTTTCTGGCTGAATAGAATTCTACTTGAAATTTAAGTGAGTTCTACTTGAATTGAGTTTTACTTGGAATTGAGTTGAGTTCTAGGATTTGAATTGAGTTGTACTTGGAATTGAATTGAGTTCTCCAAGCTTTTTCCAACCTTGTCCACCCTTGGGAACATAAATTGGTCCTTGTTTTCGATGTTACTGTGAAAAGTGGCATTTTCTGGCTGAATTGAGTTGTACTTACCACTTTAAGATGTGCTTTGGCATACTTTCCACAGTGAAGGCTGACATCCGCAATTATAGAAGTTCTTGAAATGTTGTGCACAATGGATAACATGAATAGATAAATGTTCCTTTTCGAAATCCGAGCTCTGTGTGAAAAGTGGGGTTTTTTGACTGAATTGAGTTCTACTCACCACTTTGACATGAGCCTGTGCACCCTCCTCAGGGAAGCATAGAATCCCAAGATGACATGGTTTCCCAACCTTGTCCCCTTTGGGAACATGAATTGGTGCTCCTTTTCAAAATCCGAGCTCTGTGTCAAACGTCGGGTTTTCTGGCTGAATTGAGTTCTACTAACCAATTTAAGATGTGCCTTGGCATACATTCCTCAGGGAAGGCTGGTATCCAAAATGAAGTAGTTCTTCCAACGTTGTCCACGATGGAGAATAGAAATAGATGCTCCTTTTGAAATTCGAGCTTTGTCAAATGTAGGGTTTTCTGGCTGAATAGAATTCTACTTGAAATTTGAGTTCTACTTGAATTGAGTTTTACTTGGAATTGAGTTGAGTTCTTGGATTTGTATTGAGTTGTACTTGGAATTGAATTGAGTTCTCCAAGGTTTTCCCAACCTTGTCCCCCTTGGGAACATAAATTGGTGCCAGTTTTCAAAGTCAGTGTGAAAAGTGGCATTTTCTGGCTGAATTGAGTTCTACTCACCACTTTAAGATGTGTTTTGAGATACTTTCCACAGGGAAGTTTGACATTCGCACATATAGTACTTTTTCCAATATTATGCACAATGGAGAACATGAATAGAAAGGTGTTCCTTGTTGAAATTCGAACTCTTTGTCAAAAGTGGGGTTTTCTGGCTGAATTGAGTTCTACTCACCATTTTAAGATGTGCCCTGGCATTCATTCCTCAGGGAAGGCTGGCATCCAAAGATGAAGTAGTTCTTCCAACGTTGTCCACGATGGAGAATAGAAATAGATGCTCCTTTTGAAATTCGAGCTCCTTGTCAAATGTAGGGTTTTCTGGCTGAATAGAATTCTACTTGAAATTTAAGTGAGTTCTACTTGAATTGAGTTTTACTTGGAATTGAGTTGAGTTCTAGGATTTGAATTGAGTTGTACTTGGAATTGAATTGAGTTCTCCAAGCTTTTTCCAACCTTGTCCACCCTTGGGAACATAAATTGGTCCTTGTTTTCGATGTTACTGTGAAAAGTGGCATTTTCTGGCTGAATTGAGTTGTACTTACCAGTTTAAGATGTGCTTTGGCATACTTTCCACAGTGAAGGCTGACATCCGCAATTATAGAAGTTCTTGAAATGTTGTGCACAATGGATAACATGAATAGATAAATGTTCCTTTTCGAAATCCGAGCTCTGTGTGAAAAGTGGGGTTTTTGACTGAATTGAGTTCTACTCACCACTTTGACATGAGCCTGTGCACCCTCCTCAGGGAAGCATAGAATCCCAAGATGACATGGTTTCCCCAACCTTGTCCCCTTTGGGAACCTGAATTGGTGCTCCTTTTCAAAATCCGAGCTCTGTGTCAAACGTCGGGTTTTCTGGCTGAATTGAGTTCTACTAACCAATTTAAGATGTGCCTTGGCATACATTCCTCAGGGAAGGCTGGTATCCAAAATGAAGTAGTTCTTCCAACGTTGTCCACGATGGAGAATAGAAATAGATGCTCCTTTTTGAAATTCGAGCTCTTTGTCAAATGTAGGGTTTTCTGGCTGAATAGAATTCTACTTGAAATTTGAGTTCTACTTGAATTGAGTTTTACTTGGAATTGAGTTGAGTTCTTGGATTTGTATTGAGTTGTACTTGGAATTGAATTGAGTTCTCCAAGGTTTTCCCAACCTTGTCCCCCCTTGGGAACATAAATTGGTGCCAGTTTTCAAAGTCAGTGTGAAAAGTGGCATTTTCTGGCTGAATTGAGTTCTACTCACCACTTTAATATGTGTTTTGAGATACTTTCCACAGGGAAGTTTGACATTCGCACATATAGTACTTTTTCCAATATTATGCACAATGGAGAACATGAATAGAAAGGTGTTCCTTGTTGAAATTCGAACTCTTTGTCAAAAGTGGGGTTTTCTGGCTGAATTGAGTTCTACTCACCATTTTAAGATGTGCCCTGGCATTCATTCCTCAGGGAAGGCTGGCATCCAAAGATGAAGTAGTTCTTCCAACGTTGTCCACGATGGAGAATAGAAATAGATGCTCCTTTTTGAAATTCGAGCTCCTTGTCAAATGTAGGGTTTTCTGGCTGAATAGAATTCTACTTGAAATTTAAGTGAGTTCTACTTGAATTGAGTTTTACTTGGAATTGAGTTGAGTTCTAGGATTTGAATTGAGTTGTACTTGGAATTGAATTGAGTTCTCCAAGCTTTTTCCAACCTTGTCCACCCTTGGGAACATAAATTGGTCCTTGTTTTCGATGTTACTGTGAAAAGTGGCATTTTCTGGCTGAATTGAGTTGTACTTACCAGTTTAAGATGTGCTTTGGCATACTTTCCACAGTGAAGGCTGACATCCGCAATTATAGAAGTTCTTGAAATGTTGTGCACAATGGATAACATGAATAGATAAATGTTCCTTTTCGAAATCCGAGCTCTGTGTGAAAAGTGGGGTTTTTGACTGAATTGAGTTCTACTCACCACTTTGACATGAGCCTGTGCACCCTCCTCAGGGAAGCATAGAATCCCAAGATGACATGGTTTCCCAACCTTGTCCCCTTTGGGAACATGAATTGGTGCTCCTTTTCAAAATCCGAGCTCTGTGTCAAACGTGGGATTTTCTGGCTGAATTGGTTGTACTTCAATTGTAATTGATTCTACTTGATTGAGTTTTACTTGGAATTGAGGTGTTGGATTTGAACTTAGTTGTACTTGAAATTGAATTGAGTTGTCTAGGAATTGAATTGAGTTCTCCAAGGTTTTCCCAACCTTGTCCCCCTTGGGAACATAAATTGGTGCTCGTTTTGAAATCTGAGCTCTGTGTCAAACGTGGATTTTCTGGCTGAATTGAGCTCTATAACCAATTTCAGATGTGCCTTAGCATACATTCCTCAGGGAAGGCTGGCATCCAAAGATGAAGTAGTTCTTCCAACGTTGTCCACGATGGAGAGCAGGAATACATGCTCCTTTTTGAAATTGAGCTCTTTGTTAAAGAGCGGTTTTCTGGCTGAATAGAATTCTACTTGAAATTTAAGTGAGTTCTACTTGAATTGAGTTTTACTTGGAATTGAGTTGAGTTCTTGGATTTGAATTGAGTTGTACTTGGAATTGAATTGAGTTCTCCAAGGTTTTCCCAACCTTGTCCCCCTTGGGAACATAAATTGGTGCCAGTTTCAAATCAAATTGTGTGAAAAGTGGCATTTTCTGGCTGAATTGAGTTCTACTCACCACTTTAAGAGCTGTTTTGAGATACTTTCCACAGGAAGTTTGACATTCGCATATAGTACTTTTCAATATTATGCACAATGGAGAACATGAATAGAAAGGTTGAAATTCGAACTCTTTGTCAAAAGTGGGTTTTCTGGCTGAATTGAGTTCTACTCACCATTTTAAGATGTGCCCTGGCATTCATTCCTCAGGGAAGGCTGGCATCCAAAGATGAAGTAGTTCTTCCAACGTTGTCCACGATGGAGAATAGAAATAGATGCTCCTTTTTGAAATTCGAGCCTTGTCAAATGTAGGGTTTTCTGGCTGAATAGAATTCTACTTGAAATTTAAGTGAGTTCTACTTGAATTGAGTTTTACTTGGAATTGAGTTGAGTTCTAGGATTTGAATTGAGTTGTACTTGGAATTGAATTGAGTTCTCCAAGCTTTTTCCAACCTTGTCCACCCTTGGGAACATAAATTGGTCCTTGTTTTCGATGTTACTGTGAAAAGTGGCATTTTCTGGCTGAATTGAGTTGTACTTACCAGTTTAAGATGTGCTTTGGCATACTTTCCACAGTGAAGGCTGACATCCGCAATTATAGAAGTTCTTGAAATGTTGTGCACAATGGATAACATGAATAGATAAATGTTCCTTTTCGAAATCCGAGCTCTGTGTGAAAAGTGGGGTTTTTGACTGAATTGAGTTCTACTCACCACTTTGACATGAGCCTGTGCACCCTCCTCAGGGAAGCATAGAATCCCAAGATGACATGGTTTCCCCAACCTTGTCCCCTTTGGGAACCTGAATTGGTGCTCCTTTTCAAAATCCGAGCTCTGTGTCAAACGTCGGGTTTTCTGGCTGAATTGAGTTCTACTAACCAATTTAAGATGTGCCTTGGCATACATTCCTCAGGGAAGGCTGGTATCCAAAATGAAGTAGTTCTTCCAACGTTGTCCACGATGGAGAATAGAAATAGATGCTCCTTTTTGAAATTCGAGCTTTGTCAAATGTAGGGTTTTCTGGCTGAATAGAATTCTACTTGAAATTTGAGTTCTACTTGAATTGAGTTTTACTTGGAATTGAGTTGAGTTCTTGGATTTGTATTGAGTTGTACTTGGAATTGAATTGAGTTCTCCAAGGTTTTCCCAACCTTGTCCCCCTTGGGAACATAAATTGGTGCCAGTTTTCAAAGTCAGTGTGAAAAGTGGCATTTTCTGGCTTAATTGAGTTCTACTCACCACTTTAAGATATGTTTTGAGATACTTTCCACAGGGAAGTTTGACATTCGCACATATAGTACTTTTTCCAATATTATGCACAATGGAGAACATGAATAGAAAGGTGTTCCTTGTTGAAATTCGAACTCTTTGTCAAAAGTGGGGTTTTCTGGATGAATTGAGTTCTACTCACCATTTTAAGATGTGCCCTGGCATTCATTCCTCAGGGAAGGCTGGCATCCAAAGATGAAGTAGTTCTTCCAACGTTGTCCACGATGGAGAATAGAAATAGATGCTCCTTTTTGAAATTCGAGCTCCTTGTCAAATGTAGGGTTTTCTGGCTGAATAGAATTCTACTTGAAATTTAAGTGAGTTCTACTTGAATTGAGTTTTACTTGGAATTGAGTTGAGTTCTAGGATTTGAATTGAGTTGTACTTGGAATTGAATTGAGTTCTCCAAGCTTTTTCCAACCTTGTCCACCCTTGGGAACATAAATTGGTCCTTGTTTTCGATGTTACTGTGAAAAGTGGCATTTTCTGGCTGAATTGAGTTGTACTTACCACTTTAAGATGTGCTTTGGCATACTTTCCACAGTGAAGGCTGACATCCGCAATTATAGAAGTTCTTGAAATGTTGTGCACAATGGATAACATGAATAGATAAATGTTCCTTTTCGAAATCCGAGCTCTGTGTGAAAAGTGGGGTTTTTGACTGAATTGAGTTCTACTCACCACTTTGACATGAGCCTGTGCACCCTCCTCAGGGAAGCATAGAATCCCAAGATGACATGGTTTCCCCAACCTTGTCCCCTTTGGGAACATGAATTGGTGCTCCTTTTCAAAATCCGAGCTCTGTGTCAAACGTCGGGTTTTCTGGCTGAATTGAGTTCTACTAACCAATTTAAGATGTGCCTTGGCATACATTCCTCAGGGAAGGCTGGTATCCAAAATGAAGTAGTTCTTCCAACGTTGTCCACGATGGAGAATAGAAATAGATGCTCCTTTTTGAAATTCGAGCTTTGTCAAATGTAGGGTTTTCTGGCTGAATAGAATTCTACTTGAAATTTGAGTTCTACTTGAATTGAGTTTTACTTGGAATTGAGTTGAGTTCTTGGATTTGTATTGAGTTGTACTTGGAATTGAATTGAGTTCTCCAAGGTTTTCCCAACCTTGTCCCCCTTGGGAACATAAATTGGTGCCAGTTTTCAAAGTCAGTGTGAAAAGTGGCATTTTCTGGCTGAATTGAGTTCTACTCACCACTTTAATATGTGTTTTGAGATACTTTCCACAGGGAAGTTTGACATTCGCACATATAGTACTTTTTCCAATATTATGCACAATGGAGAACATGAATAGAAAGGTGTTCCTTGTTGAAATTCGAACTCTTTGTCAAAAGTGGGGTTTTCTGGCTGAATTGAGTTCTACTC
The DNA here is from genome assembly GCF_049901715.1 of Pseudonaja textilis. Taxonomy (NCBI): domain Eukaryota; kingdom Metazoa; phylum Chordata; class Lepidosauria; order Squamata; family Elapidae; genus Pseudonaja; species Pseudonaja textilis. Next base: position 16,650 of record NW_028262975.1, read on the forward strand.
ACCATTTTAAGATGTGCCCTGGCATTCATTCCTCAGGGAAGGCTGGCATCCAAAGATGAAGTAGTTCTTCCAACGTTGTCCACGATGGAGAATAGAAATAGATGCTCCTTTTTGAAATTCGAGCTCCTTGTCAAATGTAGGGTTTTCTGGCTGAATAGAATTCTACTTGAAATTTAAGTGAGTTCTACTTGAATTGAGTTTTACTTGGAATTGAGTTGAGTTCTAGGATTTGAATTGAGTTGTACTTGGAATTGAATTGAGTTCTCCAAGCTTTTTCCAACCTTGTCCACCCTTGGGAACATAAATTGGTCCTTGTTTTCGATGTTACTGTGAAAAGTGGCATTTTCTGGCTGAATTGAGTTGTACTTACCAGTTTAAGATGTGCTTTGGCATACTTTCCACAGTGAAGGCTGACATCCGCAATTATAGAAGTTCTTGAAATGTTGTGCACAATGGATAACATGAATAGATAAATGTTCCTTTTCGAAATCCGAGCTCTGTGTGAAAAGTGGGGTTTTTGACTGAATTGAGTTCTACTCACCACTTTGACATGAGCCTGTGCACCCTCCTCAGGGAAGCATAGAATCCCAAGATGACATGGTTTCCCAACCTTGTCCCCTTTGGGAACCTGAATTGGTGCTCCTTTTCAAAATCCGAGCTCTGTGTCAAACGTCGGGTTTTCTGGCTGAATTGAGTTCTACTAACCAATTTAAGATGTGCCTTGGCATACATTCCTCAGGGAAGGCTGGTATCCAAAATGAAGTAGTTCTTCCAACGTTGTCCACGATGGAGAATAGAAATAGATGCTCCTTTTTGAAATTCGAGCTTTGTCAAATGTAGGGTTTTCTGGCTGAATAGAATTCTACTTGAAATTTGAGTTCTACTTGAATTGAGTTTTACTTGGAATTGAGTTGAGTTCTTGGATTTGTATTGAGTTGTACTTGGAATTGAATTGAGTTCTCCAAGGTTTTCCCAACCTTGTCCCCCCTTGGGAACATAAATTGGTGCCAGTTTTCAAAGTCAGTGTGAAAAGTGGCATTTTCTGGCTTAATTGAGTTCTACTCACCACTTTAAGATATGTTTTGAGATACTTTCCACAGGGAAGTTTGACATTCGCACATATAGTACTTTTCCAATATTATGCACAATGGAGAACATGAATAGAAAGGTGTTCCTTGTTGAAATTCGAACTCTTTGTCAAAAGTGGGGTTTTCTGGATGAATTGAGTTCTACTCACCATTTTAAGATGTGCCCTGGCATTCATTCCTCAGGGAAGGCTGGCATCCAAAGATGAAGTAGTTCTTCCAACGTTGTCCACGATGGAGAATAGAAATAGATGCTCCTTTTTGAAATTCGAGCTCCTTGTCAAATGTAGGGTTTTCTGGCTGAATAGAATTCTACTTGAAATTTAAGTGAGTTCTACTTGAATTGAGTTTTACTTGGAATTGAGTTGAGTTCTAGGATTTGAATTGAGTTGTACTTGGAATTGAATTGAGTTCTCCAAGCTTTTTCCAACCTTGTCCACCCTTGGGAACATAAATTGGTCCTTGTTTTCGATGTTACTGTGAAAAGTGGCAATTTCTGGCTGAATTGAGTTGTACTTACCAGTTAAAGATGTGCTTTGGCATACTTTCCACAGTGAAGGCTGACATCCGCAATTATAGAAGTTCTTGAAATGTTGTGCACAATGGATAACATGAATAGATAAATGTTCCTTTTCGAAATCCGAGCTCTGTGTGAAAAGTGGGGTTTTTTGACTGAATTGAGTTCTACTCACCACTTTGACATGAGCCTGTGCACCCTCCTCAGGGAAGCATAGAATCCCAAGATGACATGGTTTCCCAACCTTGTCCCCTTTGGGAACATGAATTGGTGCTCCTTTTCAAAATCCGAGCTCTGTGTCAAACGTGGGATTTTCTGGCTGAATTGGGTTGTACTTCAATTGTAATTGGATTCTACTTGATTGAGTTTTACTTGGAATTGAGGTGTTGGATTTGAACTTAGTTGTACTTGAAATTGAATTGAGTTGTGCTAGGAATTGAATTGAGTTCTCCAAGGTTTTCCCAACCTTGTCCCCCTTGGGAACATAAATTGGTGCTCGTTTTGAAATCTGAGCTCTGTGTCAAATGGGGTTTTCTGGCTGAATTGAGTTCTACTAACTAATTTAAGATGTTCCTTGGCATACATTCCTCAGGGAAGGCTTGCATCCAAAGATGAAGTAGTTCTTCCAACGTTGTCCACGATGGAGAGCAGGAATACATGCTCCTTTTTGAAATTTGAGCTCTCTGTTAAAGAGCGGTTTTCTGGCTGAATAGAATTCTACTTGAAATTTAAGTGAGTTCTACTTGAATTGAGTTTTACTTGGAATTGAGTTGAGTTCTAGGATTTGAATTGAGTTGTACTTGGAATTGAATTGAGTTCTCCAAGGTTTTCCCAACCTTGTCCTCCCTTGGGAACATAAATTGGTGCCTGTTTTCAAAGTCAGAGCTCTGTGTGAAAAGTGGCATTTTCTGTCTGAATTGGGTTGTACTTCAATTGTAATTGGATTCTACTTGATTGAGTTTTACTTGGAATTGAGGTGTTGCATTTGAACTTAGTTGTACTTGAAATTGAATTGAGTTGTACTAGGAATTGAATTGAGTTCTCCAAGGTTTTTCCAACCTTGTCCACCCTTGGGAACATAAATTGGTCCTTGTTTTCGATGTTACTGTGAAAAGTGGCATTTTCTGGCTGAATTGAGTTGTACTTACCAGTTTAAGATGTGCTTTGGCATACTTTCCACAGTGAAGGCTGACATCCGCAATTATAGAAGTTCTTGAAATGTTGTGCACAATGGATAACATGAATAGATAAATGTTCCTTTTCGAAATCCGAGCTCTGTGTGAAAAGTGGGGTTTTTTGACTGAATTGAGTTCTACTCACCACTTTGACATGAGCCTGTGCACCCTCCTCAGGGAAGCATAGAATCCCAAGATGACATGGTTCCCCAACCTTGTCCCCTTTGGGAACATGAATTGGTGCTCCTTTTCAAAATCCGAGCTCTGTGTCAAACGTCGGGTTTTCTGGCTGAATTGAGTTCTACTAACCAATTTAAGATGTGCCTTGGCATACATTCCTCAGGGAAGGCTGGTATCCAAAATGAAGTAGTTCTTCCAACGTTGTCCACGATGGAGAATAGAAATAGATGCTCCTTTTTGAAATTCGAGCTTTGTCAAATGTAGGGTTTTCTGGCTGAATAGAATTCTACTTGAAATTTGAGTTCTACTTGAATTGAGTTTTACTTGGAATTGAGTTGAGTTCTTGGATTTGTATTGAGTTGTACTTGGAATTGAATTGAGTTCTCCAAGGTTTTCCCAACCTTGTCCCCCCTTGGGAACATAAATTGGTGCCCGTTTTCAAAGTCAGTGTGAAAAGTGGCATTTTCTGGCTGAATTGAGTTCTACTCACCACTTTAAGATGTGTTTTGAGATACTTTCCACAGGGAAGTTTGACATTCGCACATATAGTACTTTTTCCAATATTATGCACAATGGAGAACATGAATAGAAAGGTGTTCCTTGTTGAAATTCGAACTCTTTGTCAAAAGTGGGGTTTTCTGGATGAATTGAGTTCTACTCACCATTTTAAGATGTGCCCTGGCATTCATTCCTCAGGGAAGGCTGGCATCCAAAGATGAAGTAGTTCTTCCAACGTTGTCCACGATGGAGAATAGAAATAGATGCTCCTTTTTGAAATTCGAGCTCCTTGTCAAATGTAGGGTTTTCTGGCTGAATAGAATTCTACTTGAAATTTGAGTTCTACTTGAATTGAGTTTTACTTGGAATTGAGTTGAGTTCTTGGATTTGTATTGAGTTGTACTTGGAATTGAATTGAGTTCTCCAAGGTTTTCCCAACCTTGTCCCCCTTGGGAACATAAATTGGTGCCAGTTTTCAAAGTCAGTGTGAAAAGTGGCATTTTCTGGCTTAATTGAGTTCTACTCACCACTTTAAGATATGTTTTGAGATACTTTCCACAGGGAAGTTTGACATTCGCACATATAGTACTTTTTCCAATATTATGCACAATGGAGAACATGAATAGAAAGGTGTTCCTTGTTGAAATTCGAACTCTTTGTCAAAAGTGGGGTTTTCTGGATGAATTGAGTTCTACTCACCATTTTAAGATGTGCCCTGGCATTCATTCCTCAGGGAAGGCTGGCATCCAAAGATGAAGTAGTTCTTCCAACGTTGTCCACGATGGAGAATAGAAATAGATGCTCCTTTTTGAAATTCGAGCTCCTTGTCAAAGTAGGGTTTTCTGGCTGAATAGAATTCTACTTGAAATTTAAGTGAGTTCTACTTGAATTGAGTTTTACTTGGAATTGAGTTGAGTTCTAGGATTTGAATTGAGTTGTACTTGAATTGAATTGAGTTCTCCAAGCTTTTTCCAACCTTGTCCACCCTTGGGAACATAAATTGGTCCTTGTTTTCGATGTTACTGTGAAAAGTGGCAATTTCTGGCTGAATTGAGTTGTACTTACCAGTTAAAGATGTGCTTTGGCATACTTTCCACAGTGAAGGCTGACATCCGCAATTATAGAAGTTCTTGAAATGTTGTGCACAATGGATAACATGAATAGATAAATGTTCCTTTTCGAAATCCGAGCTCTGTGTGAAAAGTGGGTTTTTTGACTGAATTGAGTTCTACTCACCACTTTGACATGAGCCTGTGCACCCTCCTCAGGGAAGCATAGAATCCCAAGATGACATGGTTTCCCCAACCTTGTCCCCTTTGGGAACATGAATTGGTGCTCCTTTTCAAAATCCGAGCTCTGTGTCAAACGTGGGATTTTCTGGCTGAATTGGGTTGTACTTCAATTGTAATTGGATTCTACTTGATTGAGTTTTACTTGGAATTGAGGTGTTGGATTTGAACTTAGTTGTACTTGAAATTGAATTGAGTTGTGCTAGGAATTGAATTGAGTTCTCCAAGGTTTTCCCAACCTTGTCCCCCTTGGGAACATAAATTGGTGCTCGTTTTGAAATCTGAGCTCTGTGTCAAACGTGGGATTTTCTGGCTGAATTGAGCTCTACTAACCAATTTCAGATGTGCCTTAGCATACATTCCTCAGGGAAGGCTGGCATCCAAAGATGAAGTAGTTCTTCCGACGTTGTCCACGATGGAGAGCAGGAATACATGCTCCTTTTTGAAATTTGAGCTCTCTGTTAAAAGAGCGGTTTTCTGGCTGAATAGAATTCTACTTGAAATTTAAGTGAGTTCTACTTGAATTGAGTTTTACTTGGAATTGAGTTGAGTTCTAGGATTTGTATTGAGTTGTACTTGGAATTGAATTTTGTTCTCCAAGGTTTTCCCAACCTTGTCCTCCCTTGGGAACATAAATTGGTGCCTGTTTTCAAAGTCAGAGCTCTGTGTGAAAAGTGGCATTTTCTGCCTGAATTGGGTTGTACTTCAATTGTAATTGGATTCTACTTGATTGAGTTTTACTTGGAATTGAGGTGTTGCATTTGAACTTAGTTGTACTTGAAATTGAATTGAGTTGTACTAGGAATTGAATTGAGTTCTCCAAGGTTTTTCCAACCTTGTCCACCCTTGGGAACATAAATTGGTCCTTGTTTTCGATGTTACTGTGAAAAGTGGCATTTTCTGGCTGAATTGAGTTGTACTTACCAGTTTAAGATGTGCTTTGGCATACTTTCCACAGTGAAGGCTGACATCCGCAATTATAGAAGTTCTTGAAATGTTGTGCACAATGGATAACATGAATAGATAAATGTTCCTTTTCGAAATCCGAGCTCTGTGTGAAAAGTGGGGTTTTTTGACTGAATTGAGTTCTACTCACCACTTTGACATGAGCCTGTGCACCCTCCTCAGGGAAGCATAGAATCCCAAGATGACATGGTTTCCCCAACCTTGTCCCCTTTGGGAACCTGAATTGGTGCTCCTTTTCAAAATCCGAGCTCTGTGTCAAACGTCGGGTTTTCTGGCTGAATTGAGTTCTACTAACCAATTTAAGATGTGCCTTGGCATACATTCCTCAGGGAAGGCTGGTATCCAAAATGAAGTAGTTCTTCCAACGTTGTCCACGATGGAGAATAGAAATAGATGCTCCTTTTTGAAATTCGAGCTTTGTCAAATGTAGGGTTTTCTGGCTGAATAGAATTCTACTTGAAATTTGAGTTCTACTTGAATTGAGTTTTACTTGGAACTGAGTTGAGTTCTTGGATTTGTATTGAGTTGTACTTGGAATTGAATTGAGTTCTCCAAGGTTTTCCCAACCTTGTCCCCCTTGGGAACATAAATTGGTGCCAGTTTTCAAAGTCAGTGTGAAAAGTGGCATTTTCTGGCTTAATTGAGTTCTACTCACCACTTTAAGATATGTTTTGAGATACTTTCCACAGGGAAGTTTGACATTCGCACATATAGTACTTTTTCCAATATTATGCACAATGGAGAACATGAATAGAAAGGTGTTCCTTGTTGAAATTCGAACTCTTTGTCAAAAGTGGGGTTTTCTGGATGAATTGAGTTCTACTCACCATTTTAAGATGTGCCCTGGCATTCATTCCTCAGGGAAGGCTGGCATCCAAAGATGAAGTAGTTCTTCCAACGTTGTCCACGATGGAGAATAGAAATAGATGCTCCTTTTGAAATTCGAGCTCCTTGTCAAATGTAGGGTTTTCTGGCTGAATAGAATTCTACTTGAAATTTAAGTGAGTTCTACTTGAATTGAGTTTACTTGGAATTGAGTTGAGTTCTAGGATTTGAATTGAGTTGTACTTGGAATTGAATTGAGTTCTCCAAGCTTTTTCCAACCTTGTCCACCCTTGGGAACATAAATTGGTCCTTGTTTTCGATGTTACTGTGAAAAGTGGCAATTTCTGGCTGAATTGAGTTGTACTTACCAGTTAAAGATGTGCTTTGGCATACTTTCCACAGTGAAGGCTGACATCCGCAATTATAGAAGTTCTTGAAATGTTGTGCACAATGGATAACATGAATAGATAAATGTTCCTTTTCGAAATCCGAGCTCTGTGTGAAAAGTGGGGTTTTTGACTGAATTGAGTTCTACTCACCACTTTGACATGAGCCTGTGCACCCTCCTCAGGGAAGCATAGAATCCCAAGATGACATGGTTTCCCCAACCTTGTCCCCTTTGGGAACATGAATTGGTGCTCCTTTTCAAAATCCGAGCTCTGTGTCAAACGTGGGATTTTCTGGCTGAATTGGGTTGTACTTCAATTGTAATTGATTCTACTTGATTGAGTTTTACTTGGAATTGAGGTGTTGGATTTGAACTTAGTTGTACTTGAAATTGAATTGAGTTGTGCTAGGAATTGAATTGAGTTCTCCAAGGTTTTCCCAACCTTGTCCCCCTTGGGAACATAAATTGGTGCTCTTGCTTTTTGAAATCTGAGCTCTGTGTCAAACGTGGGATTTTCTGGCTGAATTGAGCTCTACTAACCAATTTCAGATGTGCCTTAGCATACATTCCTCAGGGAAGGCTGGCATCCAAAGATGAAGTAGTTCTTCCGACGTTGTCCACGATGGAGAGCAGGAATACATGCTCCTTTTTGAAATTTGAGCTCTCTGTTAAAAGAGCGGTTTTCTGGCTGAATAGAATTCTACTTGAAATTTGGAAGTGAGTTCTACTTGAATTGAGTTTTACTTGGAATTGAGTTGAGTTCTCAGGATTTGTATTGAGTTGTACTTGGAATTGAATTTGTTCTCCAAGGTTTTCCCAACCTTGTCCTCCCTTGGGAACATAAATTGGGTTTGCTTCTGGAAGTCAGAGCTCTTGTGTGAAAAGTGGCATTTTCTGTAGTCTGAATTGGGTTGTACTTCAATTGTAATGGTGGATTCTACTTGATTGAGTTTTACTTGGAACTGAGGTGTTTGCATTTTGAACTTAGCTGTACTGGAAATTGAATTGAGTTGTACTAGGAATTGAATTGAGTTCTCCAGGTTTTTCCAACCTTGTCAATTCCTTATGGGAACATAAATTGGTCCAAGCTGCCATGTTGTACTGTGAAAAGTGGCATTTTCTGGCTGAATTGAGTTGTACTTACCAGTTTTAAGATATGCTTTGGTATACTTTCCACAGTGAAGGCTGACATCCAATGGTATAGAAGTTCTTGGAAATGTTGTACAATGGATAAACATGAATAGATAAATGTTCCTTTTCGAAATCCGAGCTCTGTGTGTCAAAAGTGGGTTTTTTGACTGAATTGAGTTCTACTCACCACTTTGACCATGAGCCTGGGTATGCACCCCTCCTCAGGAAGCATAGAATCCCAAGATGAAGTATGGTTTCAAATTTGTCCTACGATGGAGAATATGAAATAGATGCTCCTTTTCAAAATTGAGCTCCTGTGTCAAAGCGTAGGGGTTTTCTTGGCTGAATAGAATTGTAATGGAAATTCTAAGTGAGATTCTACCTTGAATTGAGTTTTACTTGGAATTGAGGTGTTGGATTTTGAACCCAGTTGGCACTTGAGTGGGAATTGAAATGTTGTACTTGGAATTGAATTTGAGGTTCCCTCTGCTAGTTTTCCCAACCTTGTCCCCCTTGGGAATATAAATTGGTGCCATTTTTGAAATCAAGTCATGTTGTCAAAAGATGGCATTTTCTGGCTTAATTGGTTCTACTCACCAATTTTTCAGATATGTTTTGAGCACACTTTCCTCAGGGAAGTTTGATATCTGCAACATATGAAGTATGACAGTTCTTCCAATATTATCCCACAATGGAGAACATGAATACCATGCTCCTTTTTGAAATTTGAGCTCTCTGTTAAAGAGCGGTTTTCTGGCTGAATAGAATTCTACTTGAAATTTAAGTGAGTTCTACTTGAATTGAGTTTTACTTGGAATTAGCAGGTTGAGTTCTAGGATTTGTATTGAGTTGTACTTGGAATTGAATTGAGTTCTCCAAGGTTTCCCAACCTTGTCCTCCTTAGAATAAATTGGTGCCTGTTTTCAAAGTCAGAGCTCTGTGAAAAGTGGCATTTTCTGCCTGAATTGGGTTGTACCAATTGCTTTAATTGGATTCTACTTGATTGAGTTTTACTTGGAATGGTGTTTGCATGAGCAGATTTGGCCACTTGAAATTGAATTGAGTTGTACTAGGGTGAATTGAGTTCTCCAAGGTTTTCAACCTTGTCCACCCTTAAGGAACATAAATTGGTCCTTGTTTTCGATGTTACTGTATGAAAAGTGGCATTTCTGGCTGAATTGAGTTGTACTTACCAGTTTAAAAGATGTGCTTTGGCATACTTTCCCACAGTGAGGCTGACATCCGCAATTATAGAAGTTCTTGAAATGTTGTGCACAATGGATAACATGAATAGATAAATGTTGCCAGAAATCCGAGCTCTGTGTGAAAAGTGGGTTTTTGACTGAATTGAGTTCTACTCTCACCACTTTGTGACATGAGCCTGTGCACCCTCCTCGAGAGCATAGAATCCCAAGATAGCATGGTTTCCCCAACCTTGTCCCTTTGGGAACATGAATTGGTTCTCCTTTTCAAAATCCGAGCTCTGTGTCAAACTGTCGGGTTTTCTGGCTGAATTGAGTTCTACTAACCAATTTAAGATGTGCCTTGGCATACATTCATCAAGGAAGGCTGGTATCCAAAAAATGAAGTAGTTCTTTAGCGTTGTCCATGATGGAGAAAAGAAATAGATGCTCCTTTTTTTGAAGTCGAGGCTTTGTCAAATGTAGGGTTTTCTGGCTGAATAAATTCTACTTGCAATTTTGAGTTCTGAATTGAGTTTTTTACTTGGAATTGAGTTGAGTTCTTGGATTTGTATTGAGTTGTACTTGGAATTGAATTGAGTTCTCCAAGTTTTCCCAACCTTGTCCCCCTTGAACTTAATTGTGGTGCCTGCAAGGTCAATGTGAAAAAGTATGTGATTTCTGGCTGAATTGAGTTCTCACCACTTTAAGATGTGTTTTGAGATACTTTCCACAGGAAGTTTGACATTCGCACATATAGTACTTTTTCCAATATTATGCAATAGAACATGAATAGAAGGTGTTTCACTTGTTGAAATTCGAACTCTTTGTCAAAGTGGGGTTTTCTGGATGAATTAGGTTCTACTCACCATTTTAAGATGTGCCCTGGCATTCATTCCTCAGGGAAGGCTGGCATCCAAAGATGAAGTAGTTCTTCCAACGTTGCCCACGATGGAGAATAGAAATAGATGCTCCTTTTTGAAATCCCAGCTCTGTGTCAAACGTGGGGTTTTCTGGCTGAATAGAATTCTACTTGAAATTTAAGTGAGTTCTACTTGAATTGAGTTTTACTTGGAATAGAGTTGAGTTCTAGGATTTGTATTGAGTTGTACTTGGAATTGAATTGAGTTCTCCAAGGTTTTCCCAACCATCCTCCCTTGGGAACATAAATTGGTGCCTGTTTTCAAAGTCAGAGCTCTGTGTGAAAAGTGGCATTTTCTGGCTGAATTGAGTTGTACTTACCACTTTAAAACGTGCTTTGGCATATTTTCTCTAGGGAAGGCTGACATCCGCACATATAGAAGTTCTTGAAATGTTCTGCACAATTGAGAAAATGAACAGATAAATGTTCCTTTTCGAAATCCGAGCTCTCTGTGAAAAGTGGCATTTTCCGGCTGAATTGAGTTCTACTTGAATTGAGTTTTACTTGGAATTGAGTTGAGTTCTTGGATTTGAATTTAGTTCTACTTGGAATTGAATTTAGTTGTACTTGGAATTGAACTGAGTTCTCAAAGGTTTTCCCAACCGTGTCGACCCTTGGGAACATAAATTGGTGCTCCTTTTCAAAGACAGAGCTCTGTGTGAAAAGTGGCAATTTCTGGCTGAATTGAGTTCTACTAACCAATTCTAAGATGTGCCTTGGCATACATTCCTCAGGGAAGGCTGGTATCCAAAATGAAGTAGTTCTTCCAACGTTGTCCACGATGGAGAATAGAAATAGATGCTACTTTTTGAAATTCGAGCTCTTGTCAAATGTAGGGTTTTTCTGGCTGAATAGAATTCTACTTGAAATTTAAGTGAGTTCTACTTGAATTGAGTTTTACTTGGAATTGAGTTCTTGGATTTGTATTGAGTTGTACTTGGAATTGAATTGAGCTCTCCAAGGTTTTCCCAACCTTGTCCTCCCTTGAGAACATAAATTGTTGCCTGTTTTCAAAGTCAGAGCTCTGTGTGAAAAGTGGCATTTTCTGGCTGAATTGGGTTGTACTTCAATTGTAATAGGATTCTACTTGATTGAGTTTTACTTGGAATTGAGGTGTTGGATTTGAACTTAGTTGTACTTGAAATTGAATTGAGTTGTACTAGGAATTGAATTGAGTTCTCCAAGGTTTTCCCAACCTTGTCCACCCTTGGGAACATAAATTGCTGCTCATTTTTGAAAAATGAGCTCTGTGTCAAACGTGGGATTTTCTGGCTGAATTGAGCTCTACTAACCAATTTCAGATGTGCCTTAGCATACATTCCTCAGGGAAGGCTGGCATCCAAAGATGAAGTAGTTCTTCCGACGTTGTCCACGATGGAGAGCAGGAATACATGCTCCTTTTTGAAATTCGAGCTCTTTGTTAAAAGAGCGGATTCTGGCTGAATTGAGTTCTACTTGAAATTTAAGTGAGTTCTACTTGAATTGAGTTTTACTTGGAATTGAGTGGAGTTCTTGGATTTGAATTGAGTTGTACTTGGAATTGAATTGAGTTCTCCAAGCTTTTTCCAACCTTGTCCACCCTTGGGAACATAAATTGGTCCTTGTTTTCGATGTTACTGTGAAAAGTGGCATTTTCTGGCTGAATTGAGTTGTACTTACCACTTTAAGATATGCTTTGGCATACTTTCCACAAGGAAGGCTGACATCAGCAATTATAGAAGTTCTTGAAATGTTGTGCACAATGGATAACATGAATAGAAAGATGTTCCTTTTTGAAATCCGAGCTCTGTGTAAAAAGTGGTGTTTTCTGATTGAATTGAGTTCTACTCACCATTTTATGATGTGCCTTGGCATAGATTCCTGAGGGAAGGCTGGCATCCAAAGATGAAGTAGTTCTTCCAACGTTGTCCACAATGGAGAACAGGAATAGATGTTCTTTTTGAAATTCGACCTCTCTTGTTAAAAGAGCGGTTTTATGGCTGGATTGAGATCTACTTGAAATTTAATTGAGTTCTAATTGGATTGAGTTTTACTTGGAATTGAGTTGAGTTCTTGGATTTGAATTGAGTTGTACTTGGAATTGAATTGAGTTATCCAACGCTTTCCCAACCTTGTCCACTCTTGGGAACATAAATTGGTGCTCAAGTTTTCAAATCAGAGCTCTTTGTGAAAAGTGGCATTTTCTGGCTGAATTGAGTTGTACTTACCACTTTAAAATGTGCTGGCATATTTTCCCCAGGGAAGGCTGACATCCGCACATATAGAAATTCTTGAAATGTTCTGCACAATTGAGAAAATGAACAGATAAATGTTCCTTTTCGAAATCCGAGCTCTGTGTGAAAAGTGGGGTTTCCTGACTGAATTGAGTTCTAGTCACCACTTTGACATGAGGCTATGCATACCCTCCTCAGGGCAGCCTTGAATCCCAAGATGACATGGTTTCCCCAACCTTGTGTCCTTTGGGAACATGAATTGGTGCTCCTTTTCGAAATCTGAGCCTGTGTCAAACGGGGTTTTCTGGGCTGAATTGAGTTCTACTCACCAATTAAAGATGTGCCTTGGCATACATTCCTCAAGGAAGACTGACATCCAAAGATGAAGTAGTTCTTCCAACGTTGTCCACAATGGAGAACAGGAATAGATGCTCTTTGAAATTCGAACTCTTTCTTAAAAGAGCGGTTTTCTAGCTGAATTGAGTAATACTTGAAATTTATTTGAGTTCTACTTGAACTGAGTTTTCCCAACCTTGTCCATCCTTGGAAACATAAATTGGGGCTCCTTTGAAATCAGAGCTCTGTATGAAAAGTGGAATTTTCTGGCTGAGTTGAGTTGTACTTGAATTTTAATTGATTTCTACTTGAATTGAGTTCTACTCACCACTTTGACATGAGCTTATGCATACCCCCTCCCTCAGGGCAGCCTTGAATCCCCTTTGGGAACATGAATTGGTGCTCCTTTTTGAAATCCCAGCTCTGTGTCAAACGTGGGGTTTTCTGGCTGAATAGAATTCTACTTGAAATTTAAGTGAGTTCTACTTGAATTGAGTTTTTACTTGGAATAGAGTTGAGTTCAGGATTTGTATTGAGTTGTACTTGGAATTCAATTGAGTTCTCCAAGGTTTTCCCAACCTTGTCCTCCCTTGGGAACATAAATTGGTGCCTGTTTTCAAAGTCAGAGCTCTGTGTGAAAAGTGGCATTTTCTGGCTGAATTGAGTTGTACTTACCACTTTAAAACTTGCTTGGGCATATATTTTCTCTAGGGAAGGCTGACATCCGGCGACATATAGAAGTTCTTGAAATGTTCTGCACAATTGAGAAAATGAACAGATAAATGTTCCTTTCTCGAAATCCTAGAGCTCTCTGTGAAAAGTGGCATTTTCCGGCTGAATTGAGTTCTACTTGAATTGAGTTTTACTTGGAATTGAGTTGAGTTCTTGGATTTGAATTTAGTTCTACTTGGAATTGAATTTATTGTACTTGGAATTGAACTGAGTTCTCAAAGGTTTTCCCAACCGTGTTTGACCCTTGGGAACATAAATTGGTGCTCCTTTTCAAAGACAGAGCTTCTGTGTGAAAATGGCAAGAAATTCACTAATTTAAGATGTGCCTTGCATACATTCCTCAGGGAAGGCTGGTGAAGTTCTTCCAACGTTTGAATGGAGAATTTACTTTTTTGGAATTGAGTTGAGTTCTAGAATTCTACTTGAAATTTTGAGTGAATTGAGAGTTGTACTTGAGTTCTAGGAATTGAATTGAGTTCTCCAAGGTTTTCCCAACCTTGTCCTCCCTTGGGAACATAAATTGGTGCCTGTTTTCAAAGTCAGAGCTCTGTGTGAAAAGTGGCATTTTCTGGCTGAATTGGGTTGTACTTCAATTGTAATTGGATTCTACTTGATTGAGTTTTACTTGGAATTGAGGTGTTGCATTTGAACTTAGTTGTACTTGAAATTGAATTGAGTTGTACTAGGAATTGAATTGAGTTCTCCAAGGTTTTCCCAACCTTGTCCCCCCTTGGGAACATAAATTGGTGCTCGTTTTCGAAATCTGAGCTCTGTGTCAAACGTGGGATTTTCTGGCTGAATTGAGCTCTACTAACCAATTTCAGATGTGCCTTAGCATACATTCCTCAGGGAAGGCTGGCATCCCAAGATGAAGTAGTTCTTCCAACGTTGTCCACGATGGAGAGCAGGAATACATGCTCCTTTTTGAAATTCGAGCTCTTTGTTAAAAGAGCGGTTTTCTGGCTGAATTGAGTTCTACTTAAAATTTAATTGAGTTCTACTTGAAGAGTTTTACTTGGAATTGAGTGGAGTTCTAGGATTTGAATTGAGTTGTACTTGGAATTGAATTGAGTTCTCCAAGGTTTTTCCAACCTTGTCCACCCTTGGGAACATAAATTGGTCCTTGTTTTCGATGTTACTGTGAAAAGGGGCATTTTCTGGCTGAATTGAGTTGTACTTACCACTTTAAGATATGCTTTGGCATATTTTAGACGAAGACCGTCATTTTCATGTTCTTCGAGGGCACAACGCCCACATATTATGCCCTGAGTTATCCTACAAGATTATTTGAAAACCCACAGGTCACACCCAGGCCGAGCACAATTCTGGAGCTTGGGATTTCATAACGTCATTTCACGAAGGAGGAATACATTGAACATCCACATATATTGGAGTTATCCAAACATATTTGGAAAATCAGGAATGTTAACGAATTAATGAGTACATAACTGCTAGCGCAGGAGAAGCTGGGATTGTGTACCACATTATTTTTCTAGAGTCGGATATTGAACATCTGAATAATGTTTTCTTGGCGCTGACCTCCTGTGGAGGTATCCTCAAGGCAGACATTCCAATGTGACAGGAAACTTGGGAAGCAATAGTTCAGGATCACAGAAATTTAAGAGAAAGTTCTGACGTAAGAGGTCAGGAAGCTTACTGAAATTTCAGAACGGAAGAGAGCTGAATATCCGTTGGGGCTTTACTTATTTGGAGCACAGGGCATGCCCAGGAGCTATCCCATGAGATGCGAAGTTATTTGAAGAATCGGAAGTGCACAATTCATTAGCCGAGGTACAATCTCAAAGCAGGTACGGAGCCTCACAACAAGTCATTCGTTTTCCCGTTCTTCAAGAATACACGGGGAACATCCACATAGCTGCATGTCTTTCCTTGGGAGCTAACCCATATTGCCCCAAAAATCTATGTCACCAAATTTTAATGAGGCCCCCCATAACTTTTGTGACAGGGAAAGCTTGATTTCAAAATTAGTTAATATTTTCCTGTGTCCTCAGGGAGGAATACACAACAACCGAAGACAGTTTCTGTTAGCTTACCCCGCCATTAGGAGTTATCCCACAGTGAGATTCAATGGGGCAAGACAGAGGAGTTATCCCAAGGCATATTTGAAAATAGAAGATACAATTCATTTTCGTGAGTATATAACTTTTGAAGGAAGAGCTTGGATTTCAAAATTAAGCTCATTTTCCTGTTCCTCGGGGAGGAATACATTGAACATAGACACAGTTTTCGTGTGCGACCTTTCCTTGTGGAGTTATCCCAAGGCATATTTGAAAATCGAAGGTACAATTCATTTTCGTCGGAGTACATAACTTTTGAAACAGAGCTTGGATTTCAAAATTAAGCTCATTTTCCTGTTTCTCGGGGAGGAATACATTGAACATCCACAAAGTTTTCGTGTGCGACCTTTCCTTGTGGAGTTATCCCAAGGCATATTTGAAAATAGAAGGTACAATTCATTTTCGTCGTATATAACTTTTGAGGAAGAGCTTGGATTTCAAAATTAAGCTCATTTTCCTGTTCCTCGGGGAGGAATACATTGAACATAGACACAGTTTTCGTGTGCGACCTTTCCTTGTGGAGTTATCCCAAGGCATATTTGAAAATAGAAGGTACAATTCATTTTCGTCGTATATAACTTTTGAAGGAGAGCTTGGATTTCAAAATTAAGCTCATTTTCCTGTTCCTTGGGGAGGAATACATTGAACATAGACACAGTTTTCGTGTGCGACCTTTCCTTGTGGAGTTATCCTAAGGCATATTTGAAAATAGAAGGTACAATTCAATCGAGTTGGAGTGAATAACTTTTGAAGGAGAGCTTGGATTTCAAAATTAAGCTCATTTTCCTGTTCCTCGGGGAGGAATACATTGAACATCCACAAGTTTTCGTGTGCGACCTTTCCTTGTGGAGTTATCCCAAGGCATATTTGAAAATAGAAGGTACAATTCATTTTCGTCGTATATAACTTTTGAAGGCAGAGCTTGGATTTCAAAATTAAGCTCATTTTCCTGTTCCTCGGGAGGAATACATTGAACATAGACACAGTTTTCGTGTCGACCTTTCCTTGTGGAGTTATCCCAAGGCATATTTGAAAATAGAAGGTACAATTCAATTTCGTCGGAGTACATAACTTTTGAAGGAGAGCTTGGATTTCAAAATTAAGCTCATTTTCCTGTTCCTCGGGGAGGAATACATTGAACATAGACACAGTTTTCGTGTGTGACCTTTCCTTGTGGAGTTATCCCAAGGCATATTTGAAAATAGAAGGTACAATTCAATTTAGTCGGAGTACATAACTTTTGAAGGAGAGCTTGGATTTCAAAATTAAGCACATTTTCCTGTTCCTCGGGGAGGAATACATTGAACATCCACAAAGTTTTCATGTGCGACCTTTCCTTGTGGAGTTATCCCAAGGCAGATATCTAAATGTAAGATAGAACTTAAGGTCTAGGAATACAAAATTTCTAAGTAGAGTTCTGATTTTAAGACTAAGCTCATTTTCATGTTCTTCGGGTGGAAAACATTGAACATCCACATGATTTTCATTTGCGAGCTTTTCCTGTGGAGTTATCCCAAGGCATATTTGAAAATAGAAGATACAATTCATTTTCGTCGGAGTACATAACTTTTGAAGCAGAGCTTGGATTTCAAAATTAAGCTTCATTTTCCTGTTCCTCGGGAGGAATACATTGAACATAGACACAGTTTTCGTGTGCGACCTTTCCTTGTGGAGTTATCCCAAGGCATATTTGAAAATCGAAGGTACAATTCAATTTAGTCGGAGTACATAACTTTTGAAGGAGAGCTTGGATTTCAAAATTAAGCTCGTTTTCCTGTTCCTCGGGAGGAATACATTGAACATAGACACAGTTTTCGTGTGTGATCTTTCCTTGTGGAGTTATGCCAAGGCATATTTGAAAATCGAAGGTACAATTCAATTTAGTCGGAGTACATAACTTTTGAAGGAGAGCTTGGATTTCAAGATTAAGCACGTTTTCCTGTTCCTCGGGAGGAATACATTGAACATAGACACAGTTTTCGCTGCGACCTTTCCTTGTGGAGTTATCCCAAGGCAGATATCTAAATGTAAGATAGAACTTAAAGGTCTAGGAATACAAAATTTCGAAGTAGAGTTCTGATTTTAAGACTAAGCTCATTTTCATGTTCTTCGGGGTGGAAAACATTGAACATCCACATGATTTTCATTTGCGAGCTTTTCCTGTGGAGTTATCCCAAGGCATATTTGAAAATAGAAGATACAATTCATTTTCGTCGGAGTACATAACTTTTGAAGCAGAGCTTGGATTTCAAAATTAAGCTCATTTTCCTGTTCCTCGGGGAGGAATACATTGAACATAGACACAGTTTTCGTTTGCGACCTTTCCTTGTGGAGTTATCCCAAGGCATATTTCAAAATCTAAGGTACAATTCAATTTAGTCGGAGTACATAACTTTTGAAGGAGAGCTTGGATTTCAAAATTAAGCACATTTTCCTGTTCCACGGGGAGGAATACATTGAACATAGACACAGTTTTCATGTGCGACCTTTCCTTGTGGAGTTATCCCAAGGCATATTTGAAAATCGAAGGTACAATTCAATTTAGTCGGAGTACATAACTTTTGAAGGAGAGCTTGGATTTCAAAATTAAGCACATTTTCCTGTTCCTCGGGGAGGAATACATTGAACATCCACATAGTTTTCATGGGCGACCTTTCCCTGTGGAGTTATCCCAAGGCAGATATCTAAATGTAAGATAGAACTTAAAGGTCTAGGAATACAAAATTTCGAAGTAGAGTTCTGATTTTAAGACTAAGCTCATTTTCATGTTCTTCGGGGTGGAAAACATTGAACATCCACATGATTTTCATTTGCGAGCTTTTCCTGTGGAGTTATCCCAAGGCATATTTGAAAATAGAAGGTACAATTCATTTTCGTCGGAGTATATAACTTTTGAAGCAGAGCTTGGATTTCAAAATTAAGCTCATTTTCCTGTTCCTCGGGAGGAATACATTGAACATAGACACAGTTTTCGTGTGCGACCTTTCCTTGTGGAGTTATCCCAAGGCATATTTGAAAATCGAAGGTACAATTCAATTTAGTCGGAGTACATAACTTTTGAAGGAGAGCTTGGATTTCAAGATTAAGCACGTTTTCCTGTTCCTCGGGAGGAATACATTGAACATCCACAAAGTTTTCATGGGCGACCTTTCCTTGTGGAGTTATCCCAAGGCAGATATCTAAATGTAAGATAGAACTTAAAGGTCTAGGAATACAAAATTTCGAAGTAGAGTTCTGATTTTAAGACTAAGCTCATTTTCATGTTCTTCGGGTGGAAAACATTGAACATCCACATGATTTTCATTTGCGAGCTTTTCCTGTGGAGTTATCCCAAGGCATATTTGAAAATAGAAGATACAATTCATTTTCGTCGGAGTACATAACTTTTGAAGCAGAGCTTGGATTTCAAAATTAAGCTCATTTTCCTGTTCCTCGGGAGGAATACATTGAACATAGACAAAGTTTTCGTTTGCGACCTTTCCTTGTGGAGTTATCCCAAGGCATATTTGAAAATCAAAGGTACAATTCAATTTAGTCGGAGTACATAACTTTTGAAGGAGAGCTTGGATTTCAAAATTAAGCACATTTTCCTGTTCCTCGGGAGGAATACATTGAACATAGACACAGTTTTCGTGTGTGACCTTTCCTTGTGGAGTTATCCCAAGGCATATTTGAAAATCGAAGGTACAATTCAATTTAGTCGGAGTACATAACTTTTGAAGGAGAGCTTGGATTTCAAAATTAAGCACATTTTCCTGTTCCTCGGGGAGGAATACATTGAACATCCACATAGTTTTCATGTGCGACCTTTCCCTGTGGAGTTATCCCAAGGCAGATATCTAAATGTAAGATAGAACTTAAAGGTCTAGGAATACAAAATTTCTAAGTAGAGTTCTGATTTTAAGACTAAGCTCATTTTCATGTTCTTTGGGGTGGAAAACATTGAACATCCACATGATTTTCATTTGCGAGCTTTTCCTGTGGAGTTATCCCAAGGCATATTTGAAAATAGAAGATACAATTCATTTTCGTCGGAGTACATAACTTTTGAAGCAGAGCTTGGATTTCAAAATTAAGCACATTTTCCTGTTCCTCAGGTAGGAATACATTGAACATAGACACAGTTTTCGTTGCGACCTTTCCTTGTGGAGTTATCCCAAGGCATATTTGAAAATCGAAGGTACAATTCAATTTAGTCGGAGTACATAACTTTTGAAGGAGAGCTTGGATTTCAAAATTAAGCACATTTTCCTGTTCCTCGGGTAGGAATACATTGAACATAGACACAGTTTTCGTGTGCGACCTTTCCTTGTGGAGTTATCCCAAGGCATATTTGAAAATCGAAGGTACAATTCAATTTAGTCGGAGTACATAACTTTTGAAGGAGAGCTTGGATTTCAAAATTAAGCACATTTTCCTGTTCCTCGGGGAGGAATACATTGAACATCCACATAGTTTTCGTGTGCGACCTTTCCTTATCCCAAGGCAGATATGTAAATGTAAGATAGAACTTAAAGGTCTAGGAATACAAAATTTCGAAGTAGAGTTCTGATTTTAAGACTAAGCTCATTTTCATGTTCTTCGGGGTGGAAAACATTGAACATCCACATGATTTTCATTTGCGAGCTTTTCCTGTGGAGTTATCCCAAGGCATATTTGAAAATAGAAGATACAATTCATTTTCGTCGGAGTACATAACTTTTGAAGCAGAGCTTGGATTTCAAAATTAAGCTCATTTTCCTGTTCCTCAGGTAGGAATACATTGAACATAGACACAGTTTTCGTGTGCGACCTTTCCTTGTGGAGTTATCCCAAGGCATATTTGAAAATCGAAGGTACAATTCAATTTAGTCGTACATAACTTTTGAAGGAGAGCTTGGATTTCAAGATTAAGCACGTTTTCCTGTTCCTCGGGAGGAATACATTGAACATCCACATAGTTTTCATGGGCGACCTTTCCATGTAGAGTTATCCCAAGGCAGATATCTAAATGTAAGATAGAACTTAAAGGTCTAGGAATACAAAATTTCTAAGTAGAGTTCTGATTTTAAGACTAAGCTCATTTTCATGTTCTTCGGGGTGGAAAACATTGAACATCCACATGATTTTCATTTGCGAGCTTTTCCTGTGGAGTTATCCCAAGGCATATTTGAAAATAGAAGATACAATTCATTTTCGTCGGAGTACATAACTTTTGAAGCAGAGCTTGGATTTCAAAATTAAGCTCATTTTCCTGTTCCTCGGGGAGGAATACATTGAACATAGACACAGTTTTCGTGTGCGACCTTTCCTTGTGGAGTTATCCCAAGGCATATTTGAAAATCGAAGGTACAATTCAATTTAGTCGGAGTACATAACTTTTGAAGGAGAGCTTGGATTTCAAAATTAAGCACATTTTCCTGTTCCTCAGGGAGGAATACATTGAACATAGACACAGTTTTCGTGTGCGACCTTTCCTTGTGGAGTTATCCCAAGGCATATTTGAAAATCAAAGGTACAATTCAATTTAGTCGGAGTACTTAACTTTTGAAGGAGAGCTTGGATTTCAAAATTAAGAACGTTTTCTTGTTCCTCGGGGAGGAATACATTGAACATCCACATAGTTTTCATGGGCGACCTTTCCTTGTGGAGTTATCCCAAGGCAGATATCTAAATGTAAGATAGAACTTAAAGGTCTAGGAATACAAAATTTCGAAGTAGAGTTCTGATTTTAAGACTAAGCTCATTTTCATGTTCTTCGGGTGGAAAACATTGAACATCCACATGATTTTCATTTGCGAGCTTTTCCTGTGGAGTTATCCCAAGGCATATTTGAAAATAGAAGATACAATTCATTTTCGTCGGAGTATATAACTTTTGAAGCAGAGCTTGGATTTCAAAATTAAGCTCATTTTCCTGTTCCTCGGGGAGGAATACATTGAACATAGACACAGTTTTCGTGTGCGACCTTTCCTTGTGGAGTTATCCCAAGGCATATTTGAAAATCAAAGGTACAATTCAATTTAGTCGGAGTACATAACTTTTGAAGGAGAGCTTGGATTTCAAAATTAAGCACATTTTCCTATTCCTCAGGTAGGAATACATTGAACATAGACACAGTTTTCGTGTGCGACCTTTCCTTGTGGAGTTATCCCAAGGCATATTTGAAAATCGAAGGTACAATTCAATTTAGTCGGAGTACATAACTTTTGAAGGAGAGCTTGGATTTCAAAATTAAGCACGTTTTCTTGTTCCTCGGGGAGGAATACATTGAACATCCACATAGTTTTCATGGGCGACCTTTCCCTGTGGAGTTATCCCAAGGCAGATATCTAAATGTAAGATAGAACTTAAAGGTCTAGGAATACAAAATTTCTAAGTAGAGTTCTGATTTTAAGACTAAGCTCATTTTCATGTTCTTCAGGGTGGAAAACATTGATCATCCACATGATTTTCATTTACGAGCTTTTCCTGTGGAGTTATCCCAAGGCATATTTGAAAATAGAAGATACAATTCATTTTCGCGGAGTACATAACTTTTGAAGCAGAGCTTGGATTTCAAAATTAAGCTCGTTTTCCTGTTCCTCGGGAGGAATACATTGAACATAGACACAGTTTTCGTGTGCGACCTTTCCTTGTGGAGTTATCCCAAGGCATATTTGAAAATCGAAGGTACAATTCAATTTAGTCGGAGTACAGAACTTTTGAAGGAGAGCTTGGATTTCAAAATTAAGCACGTTTTCCTGTTCCTCGGGGAGGAATACATTGAACATCCACATAGTTTTCATGGGCGACCTTTCCTGTGGAGTTATCCCAAGGCAGATATCTAAATGTAAGATAGAACTTAAAGGTCTAGGAATACAAAATTTCTAAGTAGAGTTCTGATTTTAAGACTAAGCTCATTTTCATGTTCTTCGGGTGGAAAACATTGAACATCCACATGATTTTCATTTGCAGCTTTTCCCGTGGAGTTATCCCAAGGCATATTTGAAAATAGAAGATACAATTCATTTTCGTTGGAGTACATAACTTTTGAAGCAGAGCTTGGATTTCAAAATTAAGTTCGTTTTCCTGTTCCTCGGGGAGGAATACATTGAACATAGACACAGTTTTCGTGTGCGACCTTTCCTTGTGGAGTTATCCCAAGGCATATTTGAAAATCTAAGGTACAATTCAATTTAGTCGGAGTACATAACTTTTCAAGGAGAGCTTGGATTTCAAAATTAAGCACGTTTTCCTGTTCCTCGGGGAGGAATACATTGAACATAGACACAGTTTTCGTGTGCGACCTTTCCTTGTGGAGTTATCCCAAGGCATATTTGAAAATCGAAGGTACAATTCAATTTAGTCGGAGTACATAACTTTTGAAGGAGAGCTTGGATTTCAAAATTAAGCACATTTTCCTGTTCCTCGGGGAGGAATACATTGAACATCCACATAGTTTTCATGGGCGACCTTTCCCTGTGGAGTTATCCCAAGGCAGATATCTAAATGTAAGATAGAACTTAAAGGTCTAGGAATACAAAATTTCGAAGTAGAGTTCTGATTTTAAGACTAAGCTCATTTTCATGTTCTTCGGGGTGGAAAACATTGAACATCCACAGGATTTTCATTTGCGAGCTTTTCCTGTGGAGTTATCCCAAGGCATATTTGAAAATAGAAGATACAATTCATTTTCGTCGGAGTACATAACTTTTGAAGCAGAGCTTGGATTTCAAAATTAAGCTCATTTTCCTGTTCCTCAGGGAGGAATACATTGAACATAGACACAGTTTTCGTGTGCGACCTTTCCTTGTGGAGTTATCCCAAGGCATATTTGAAATCCAAGCTCTCCTTCAAAAGTTATGTACTCCGACGAAAATGAATTGTACCTTCGATTTTCAAATATGCCTTGGGATAACTCCACAAGGAAAGGTCGCACACGAAAACTGTGTGGATGTTCAATGTATTCCTCCCCGAGGAACAGGAAAATGTGCTTAATTTTGAAATCCAAGCTCTCCTTCAAAAGTTATGTACTCCGACTAAATTGAATTGTACCTTCGATTTTCAAATATGCCTTGGGATAACTCCACAAGGAAAGGTCGCAAACGAAAACTGTGTGGAACAGGAAAACGATGTTAATTTTGAAATCCAAGCTCTCCTTCAAAAGTTATGTACTCCGACTAAATTGAATTGTACCTTCGATTTTCAAATATGCCTTGGGATAACTCCACAAGGAAAGGTCGCAAACGAAAACTGTGTGGATGTTCAATGTATTCCTCCCGAGGAACAGGAAAATGTGCTTAATTTTGAAATCCAAGCTCTCCTTCAAAAGTTATGTACTCCGACTAAATTGAATTGTACCTTCGATTTTGAAATATGCCTTGGGATAACTCCACAAGGAAAGGTCGCAACGAAAACTGTGTCTATGTTCAATGTATTCCTCCCCGAGGAACAGGAAAATGTGCTTAATTTTGAAATCCAAGCTCTCCTTGAAAAGTTATGTACTCCGACTAAATTGAATTGTACCTTAGATTTTCAAATATGCCTTGGGATAACTCCACAAGGAAAGGTCGCAGACGAAAACTGTGTCTATGTTCAATGTATTCCTCCCCGAGGAACAGGAAAACGAAGTTAATTTTGAAATCCAAGCTCTGCTTCAAAAGTTATATACTCCGACGAAAATGAATTGTATCTTCTATTTTCAAATATGCCTTGGGATAACTCCACAGGAAAAGCTCGCAAATGAAAATCCTGTGGATGTTCAATGTTTTCCACCCCGAAGAACATGAAAATGAGCTTAGTCTTAAAATCAGAACTCTACTTAGAAATTTTGTATTCCTAGACCTTTAAGTTCTATCTTACATTTAGATATCTGCCTTGGGATAACTCCACAAGGAAAGGTCGCAGATGAAAACTGTGTCTATGTTCAATGTATTCCTCCCGAGGAACAGGAAAATGTGCTTAATTTTGAAATCCAAGCTCTCCTTCAAAAGTTATGTACTCCGACTAAATTGAATTGTACCTTCGATTTTCAAATATGCCTTGGGATAACTCCACAAGGAAAGGTCGCACACGAAAACTGTGTCTATGTTCAATGTATTCCTCCCCGAGGAACAGGAAAATGTGCTTAATTTTGAAATCCAAGCTCTCCTTGAAAAGTTATGTACTCCGACTAAATTGAATTGTACCTTAGATTTTGAAATATGCCTTGGGATAACTCCACAAGGAAAGGTCGCAGACGAAAACTGTGTCTATGTTCAATGTATTCCTCCCCGAGGAACAGGAAAACGAAGTTAATTTTGAAATCCAAGCTCTGTTTCAAAAGTTATGTACTCCGACGAAAATGAATTGTACCTTGATTTTCAAATATGCCTTGGGATAACTCCACAAGGAAAGGTCGCACGCGAAAACTATGTGGATGTTCAATGTATTCCTCCCCGAGGAACAGGAAAATGTGCTTAATTTTGAAATCCAAGCTCTCCTTCAAAAGTTATGTACTCCGACTAAATTGAATTGTACCTTGATTTTCAAATATGCCTTGGGATAACTCCACAAGGAAAGGTCGCAAACGAAAACTTTGTCTATGTCCAATGTATTCCTACCCGAGGAACAGGAAAATGTGCTTAATTTTGAAATCCAAGCTCTCCTTGAAAAGTTATGTACTCCGACTAAATTGAATTGTACCTTAGATTTTGAAATATGCCTTGGGATAACTCCACAAGGAAAGGTCGCAGACGAAAACTGTGTCTATGTTCAATGTATTCCTCCCCGAGGAACAGGAAAACGAAGTTAATTTTGAAATCAAGCTCTGCTTCAAAAGTTATATACTCCGACGAAAATGAATTGTATCTTCTACTTTCAAATATGCCTTGGGATAACTCCACAGGAAAAGCTCGCAAATGAAAATCATGTGGATGTTCAATGTTTTCCACCCGAAGAACATGAAAATGAGCTTAGTCTTAAAATCAGAACTCTACTTGAAATTTTGTATTCCTAGACCTTTAAGTTCTATCTTACATTTAGATATCTGCCTTGGGATAACTCCACAAGGAAAGGTCGCATGACGAAAACTGTGTCTATGTTCAATGTATTCCTCCCGAGGAACAGGAAAACGTGTTAATTTTGAAATCCAAGCTCTCCTTCAAAAGTTATGTACTCCGACGAAAATGAATTGTACCTTCGATTTTCAAATATGCCTTGGGATAACTCCACAGGAAAAGCTCGCAAATGAAAATCCTGTGGATGTTCAATGTTTTCCACCCCGAAGAACATGAAAATGAGCTTAGTCTTAAAATCAGAACTCTACTTAGAAATTTTGTATTCCTAGACCTGTAAGTTCTATCTTACATTTAGATATCTGCCTTGGGATAACTCCACAGGAAAGGTCGCCCATGAAAACTATGTGGATGTTCAATGTATTCCTTCCCGAGGAACAGGAAAATGTGCTTAATTTTGAAATCCAAGCTCTCCTTGAAAAGTTATGTACTCCGACTAAATTGAATTGTACCTTCGATTTTCAAATATGCCTTGGGATAACTCCACAAGGAAAGGTCGCATAACGAAAACTGTGTCTATGTCCAATGTATTCCTACCCGAGGAACAGGAAAATGTGCTTAATTTTGAAATCCAAGCTCTCCTTGAAAAGTTATGTAACTCGATTAAATTGAATTGTACCTTAGATTTTGAAATATGCCTTGGGATAACTCCACAAGGAAAGGTCGCAGAGCGAAAACTGTGTCTATGTTCAATGTATTCCTCCCGAGGAACAGGAAAAGCAAGTTAATTTTGAAATCAAGCTCTGCTTCAAAAGTTATATACTCCGACGAAAATGAATTGTATCTTCTACTTTCAAATATGCCTTGGGATAACTCCACAGGAAAAGCTCGCAAATGAAAATCATGTGGATGTTCAATGTTTTCCACCCCGAAGAACATGAAAATGAGCTTAGTCTTAAAATCAGAACTCTACTTCGAAATTTTGTATTCCTAGACATTTAAGTTCTATCTTACATTTAGATATCTGCCTTGGGATAACTCCACAAGGAAAGGTCGCAAACGAAAACTGTGTCTATGTTCAATGTATTCCTCCCCGAGGAACAGGAAAACGTGCTTAATCTTGAAATCCAAGCTCTCCTTCAAAAGTTATGTACTCCGACTAAATTGAATTGTACCTTCGATTTTCAAATATGCCTTGGGATAACTCCACAAGGAAAGGTCGCAGACGAAAACTGTGTCTATGTTCAATGTATTCCTCCCCGAGGAACAGGAAAACGAAGTTAATTTTGAAATCCAAGCTCTGTTTCAAAAGTTATGTAATCCGACGAAAATGAATTGTACCTTCGATTTTCAAATATGCCTTGGGATAACTCCACAAGGAAAGGTCGCACACGAAAACTATGTGGATGTTCAATGTATTCCTCCCCGAGGAACAGGAAAATGTGCTTAATTTTGAAATCCAAGCTCTCCTTCAAAAGTTATGTACTCCGACTAAATTGAATTGTACCTTCGATTTTCAAATATGCCTTGGGATAACTCCACAAGGAAAGGTCGCAGACGAAAACTGTGTCTATGTTCAATGTATTCCTCCCCGAGGAACAGGAAAATGTGCTTAATTTTGAAATCCAAGCTCTCCTTGAAAAGTTATGTACTCCGACTAAATTGAATTGTACCTTAGATTTTGAAATATGCCTTGGGATAACTCCACAAGGAAAGGTCGCAGACAAAAACTGTGTCTATGTTCAATGTATTCCTCCCCGAGGAACAGGAAAATGTGCTTAATTTTGAAATCCAAGCTCTGTTTCAAAAGTTATGTACTCCGACGAAAATGAATTGTACCTTCGATTTTCAAATATGCCTTGGGATAACTCCACAAGGAAAGGTCGCACACGAAAACTATGTGGATATTCAATGTATTCCTCCCTGAGGAACAGGAAAATGTGCTTAATTTTGAAATCCAAGCTCTCCTTCAAAAGTTATGTACTCCGACTAAATTGAATTGTACCTTCGATTTTCAAATATCCCTTGGGATAACTCCACAAGGAAAGGTCGCAAACGAAAACTTTGTCTATGTTCAATGTATTCCTCCCCGCGGAACAGGAAAACGAAGTTAATTTTGAAATCCAAGCTCTGCTTCAAAAGTTATATACTCCGACGAAAATGAATTGTATCTTCTACTTTCAAATATGCCTTGGGATAACTCCACAGGAAAAGCTCGCAAATGAAAATCATGTGGATGTTCAATGTTTTCCACCCCGAAGAACATGAAAATGAGCTTAGTCTTAAAATCAGAACTCTACTTCGAAATTTTGTATTCCTAGACCTTTAAGTTCTATCTTACATTTAGATATCTGCCTTGGGATAACTCCACAAGGAAAGGTCGCAGACAAAAACTGTGTCTATGTTCAATGTATTCCTCCCCGAGGAACAGGAAAACGTGCTTAATCTTGAAATCCAAGCTCTCCTTCAAAAGTTATGTACTCCGACTAAATTGAATTGTACCTTCGATTTTCAAATATCCCTTGGGATAACTCCACAAGGAAAGGTCGCAGACGAAAACTGTGTCTATGTTCAATGTATTCCTCCCCGTGGAACAGGAAAACGAAGTTAATTTTGAAATCCAAGCTCTGCTTCAAAAGTTATGTACTCCGACGAAAATGAATTGTATCTTCTATTTTCAAATATGCCTTGAGATAACTCCACAGGAACAGCTCGCAAATGAAAATCCTGTGGATGTTCAATGTTTTCCACCCCGAAGAACATGAAAATGAGCTTAGTCTTAAAATCAGAACTCTACTTAGAAATTTTGTATTCCTAGACCTGTAAGTTCTATCTTACATTTAGATATCTGCCTTGGGATAACTCCACAGGGAAAGGTCGCCCATGAAAACTATGTGGATGTTCAATGTATTCCTTCCCGAGGAACAGGAAAATGTGCTTAATTTTGAAATCCAAGCTCTCCTTGAAAAGTTATGTACTCCGACTAAATTGAATTGTACCTTTGATTTTCAAATATGCCTTGGGATAACTCCACAAGGAAAGGTCGCAAACGAAAACTTTGTCTATGTCCAATGTATTCCTCCCCGAGGAACAGGAAAATGTGCTTAATTTTGAAATCCAAGCTCTCCTTGAAAAGTTATGTACTCCGATTAAATTGAATTGTACCTTAGATTTTGAAATATGCCTTGGGATAACTCCACAAGGAAAGGTCGCAGACGAAAACTGTGTCTATGTTCAATGTATTCCTCCCCGAGGAACAGGAAAACGAAGTTAATTTTGAAATCCAAGCTCTGTTTCAAAAGTTATGTACTCCGACTAAATTGAATTGTACCTTCGATTTTCAAATATGCCTTGGGATAACTCCACAAGGAAAGGTCGCAAACGAAAACTTTGTCTATGTTCAATGTATTCCTCCCCGAGTAACAGGAAAATGTGTTTAATTTTGAAATCCAAGCTCTCCTTCAAAAGTTATGTACTCCGACTAAATTGAATTGTACCTTCGATTTTCAAATATGCCTTGGGATAACTCCACAAGGAAAGGTGCAAAACGAAAACTGTGTCTATGTTCAATGTATTCCTCCCGAGGAACAGGAAAAGTGCTTAATTTTGAAATCCAAGCTCTCCTTCAAAAGTTATGTACTCGACTAAATTGAATTGTACCTTCGATTTTCAAATATCCCTTGGGATAACTCCACAAGGAAAGGTCGCAAACGAAAACTGTGTCTGTGTCCAATGTATTCCTACCCGAGGAACAGGAAAATGTGCTTAATTTTGATATCCAAGCTCTCCTTGAAAAGTTATGTACTCGATTAAATTGAATTGTACCTTAGATTTTGAAATATGCCTTGGGATAACTCCACAAGGAAAGGTCGCAGACGAAAACTGTGTCTATGTTCAATGTATTCCTCCCGAGGAACAGGAAAACAAGTTAATTTTGAAATCCAAGCTCTGCTTCAAAAGTTATATACTCCGACGAAAATGAATTGTATCTTCTACTTTCAAATATGCCTTGGGATAACTCCACAGGAAAAGCTCGCAAATGAAAATCATGTGGATGTTCAATGTTTTCCACCCCGAAGAACATGAAAATGAGCTTAGTCTTAAAATCAGAACTCTACTTCGAAATTTTGTATTCCTAGACCTTTAAGTTCTATCTTACATTTAGATATCTGCCTTGGGATAACTCCACAAGGAAAGGTCGCAGACGAAAACTGTGTCTATGTTCAATGTATTCCTCCCCGAGGAACAGGAAAACGAAGTTAATTTTGAAATCCAAGCTCTGTTTCAAAAGTTATGTACTCCGACTAAAATGAATTGTATCTTCTATTTTCAAATATGCCTTGGGATAACTCCACAGGAAAAGCCTCGCAAATGAAAATCCTGTGGATGTTCAATGTTTTCCACCCGAAGAACATGAAAATGAGCTTAGTCTTAAAATCAGAACTCTACTTAGAAATTTTGTATTCCTAGACCTGTAAGTTCTATCTTACATTTAGATATCTGCCTTGGGATAACTCCACAGGGAAAGGTCGCCCATGAAAACTATGTGGATGTTCAATGTATTCCTCCCCGAGGAACAGGAAAATGTGCTTAATTTTGAAATCCAAGCTCTCCTTGAAAAGTTATGTACTCCGACTAAATTGAATTGTACCTTCGATTTTCAAATATGCCTTGGGATAACTCCACAAGGAAAGGTCGCAGACGAAAACTGTGTCTATGTTCAATGTATTCCTCCCCGAGGAACAGGAAAATGTGCTTAATTTTGAAATCCAAGCTCTCCTTGAAAAGTTATGTACTCCGACTAAATTGAATTGTACCTTAGATTTTGAAATATGCCTTGGGATAACTCCACAAGGAAAGGTCGCACACGAAAACTGTGTCTATGTTCAATGTATTCCTCCCCGAGGAACAGGAAAATGTGCTTAATTTTGAAATCCAAGCTCTCCTTGAAAAGTTATGTACTCCGACTAAATTGAATTGTACCTTAGATTTTGAAATATGCCTTGGGATAACTCCACAAGGAAAGGTCGCAGACGAAAACTGTGTCTATGTTCAATGTATTCCTCCCCGAGGAACAGGAAAACGAAGTTAATTTTGAAATCCAAGCTCTGTTTCAAAAGTTATGTACTCCGACGAAAATGAATTGTACCTTCGATTTTCAAATATGCCTTGGGATAACTCCACAAGGAAAGGTCGCACACGAAAACTATGTGGATGTTCAATGTATTCCTCCCCGAGGAACAGGAAAATGTGCTTAATTTTGAAATCCAAGCTCTCCTTCAAAAGTTATGTACTCCGACTAAATTGAATTGTACCTTCGATTTTCAAATATGCCTTGGGATAACTCCACAAGGAAAGGTCGCAAACGAAAACTTTGTCTATGTCCAATGTATTCCTACCCGAGGAACAGGAAAATGTGCTTAATTTTGAAATCCAAGCTCTCCTTGAAAAGTTATGTACTCCGATTAAATTGAATTGTACCTTAGATTTTGAAATATGCCTTGGGATAACTCCACAAGGAAAGGTCGCAGACGAAAACTGTGTCTATGTTCAATGTATTCCTCCCCGAGGAACAGGAAAACGAAGTTAATTTTGAAATCCAAGCTCTGCTTCAAAAGTTATATACTCCGACGAAAATGAATTGTATCTTCTACTTTCAAATATGCCTTGGGATAACTCCACAGGAAAAGCTCGCAAATGAAAATCATGTGGATGTTCAATGTTTTCCACCCCCGAAGAACATGAAAATGAGCTTAGTCTTAAAATCAGAACTCTACTTCGAAATTTTGTATTCCTAGACATTTAAGTTCTATCTTACATTAAGATATCTGCCTTGGGATAACTCCACAAGGAAAGGTCGCAAACGAAAACTGTGTCTATGTTCAATGTATTCCTCCCCAAGGAACAGGAAAACGTGCTTAATCTTCAAATCCAAGCTCTCCTTCAAAAGTTATGTACTCCGACTAAATTGAATTGTACCTTCGATTTTCAAATATGCCTTGGGATAACTCCACAAGGAAAGGTCGCAGACGAAAACTGTGTCTATGTTCAATGTATTCCTCCCCGAGGAACAGGAAAACGAAGTTAATTTTGAAATCCAAGCTCTGTTTCAAAAGTTATGTAATCCGACGAAAATGAATTGTACCTTCGATTTTCAAATATGCCTTGGGATAACTCCACAAGGAAAGGTCGCACACGAAAACTATGTGGATGTTCAATGTATTCCTCCCCGAGGAACAGGAAAATGTGCTTAATTTTGAAATCCAAGCTCTCCTTCAAAACTTATGTACTCTGATTAAATTGAATTGTACCTTCGATTTTGAAATATGCCTTGGGATAACTCCACAAGGAAAGGTCGCAGACGAAAACTGTGTCTATGTTCAATGTATTCCTCCCCGAGGAACAGGAAAACCAAGTTAATTGTGAAATCCAAGCTCTGCTTCAAAAGTTATATACTCCGACGAAAATGAATTGTATCTTCTATTTCAAATATGCCTTGGGATAACTCCACAGGAAAAGCTCGCAAATGAAAATCATGTGGATGTTCAATGTTTTCCACCCCGAAGAACATGAAAATGAGCTTAGTCTTAAAATCAGAACTCTACTTCGAAATTTTGTATTCCTAGACCTTTAAGTTCTATCTTACATTTAGATATCTGCCTTGGGATAACTCCACAAGGAAAGGTCGCAGACGAAAACTGTGTCTATGTTCAATGTATTCCTCCCCGAGGAACAGGAAAACGTGCTTAATCTTGAAATCCAAGCTCTCCTTCAAAAGTTATGTACTCCGACTAAATTGAATTGTACCTTCGATTTTCAAATATCCCTTGGGATAACTCCACAAGGAAAGGTCGCACACGAAAACTGTGTCTATGTTCAATGTATTCCTCCCCGTGGAACAGGAAAACGAAGTTAATTTTGAAATCCAAGCTCTGCTTCAAAAGTTATGTACTCCGACGAAAATGAATTGTATCTTCTATTTTCAAATATGCCTTGGGATAACTCCACAGGAAAAGCTCGCAAATGAAAATCCTGTGGATGTTCAATGTTTTCCACCCCGAAGAACATGAAAATGAGCTTAGTCTTAAAATCAGAACTCTACTTAGAAATTTTGTATTCCTAGACCTGTAAGTTCTATCTTACATTTAGATATCTGCCTTGGGATAACTCCACAGGGAAAGGTCGCCCATGAAAACTATGTGGATGTTCAATGTATTCCTCCCCGAGGAACAGGAAAATGTGCTTAATTTTGAAATCCAAGCTCTCCTTCAAAAGTTATGTACTCCGACTAAATTGAATTGTACCTTCGATTTTCAAATATGCCTTGGGATAACTCCACAAGGAAAGGTCGCAAACGAAAACTGTGTCTATGTCCAATGTATTCCTACCCGAGGAACAGGAAAATGTGCTTAATTTTGAAATCCAAGCTCTCCTTGAAAAGTTATGTACTCCGATTAAATTGAATTGTACCTTAGATTTTGAAATATGCCTTGGGATAACTCCACAAGGAAAGGTCGCAGACGAAAACTGTGTCTATGTTCAATGTATTCCTCCCCGAGGAACAGGAAAACGAAGTTAATTTTGAAATCCAAGCTCTGCTTCAAAAGTTATATACTCCGACGAAAATGAATTGTATCTTCTACTTTCAAATATGCCTTGGGATAACTCCACAGGAAAAGCTCGCAAATGAAAATCATGTGGATGTTCAATGTTTTCCACCCCGAAGAACATGAAAATGAGCTTAGTCTTAAAATCAGAACTCTACTTCGAAATTTTGTATTCCTAGACCTTTAAGTTCTATCTTACATA
>NW_028262975.1:50030-51916 GCF_049901715.1 Pseudonaja textilis
TAACTTTAAATCAGAACTTTGCTTGAAGTTTGTATTTTCATAGATCCATTAAGTTCTATATTCCATTTTGATATATGCCTTCAGGACAACTCCACAGGAAAGGTCGCACGCAAAAACTGTGTCTATGTTCAATGTATTCCTCACTGGAAAGCAAAGCGAAAATGAACTTAATTTTGAAATCCAAGCTCTGCTTCAAAAGTAATGTAATCCGACTAAAAATTGAATTGTATCATTCTATTTTCAAACTGACCTTGAGGGTAACTCCACAGGAAAAGCTTGTATCTGAAAACTATCTGGATGTTCCATGTTTTCCATCTTAGAGAAGATGAAAATGTGCTTAATTTTGATAACAGAGCTCTCCTTCAAAATTATGTATTCCATTAAGTTCAATCTTCCATTTCAATATCTGCCTTGGGATAGCTCCACAGGAAAGGAGAACAGGCTCGCCCATGAAAAGTATGTGGATGTTCAATGTATTCCATCCTGGAAGAACTGGCGAGCCGTAGGCAATTTTTGAAAACAAGCTCTTCTTCCAAAATTATGTATTCCATTAAGTTCTATCTTCCATTTTGAAATATCTGCCTTGGGATAACTCTACAGTGAAAAGTCACCACAGCGAAAATCATGTGGAGTTCAATATTTTCCACCCCGAAGAACATGAAAGTGAGCTTAATCTTTAAATCAAAACTCTGCTTAGACATTTTGTATTCCTAGACCATTAATTTCTATCTTCCTTTTTGAAATCTGCCTTGGGATAACTGCATAGGAAAGGTAGCACCACGGGAACTATGTGGATTTTCAATGTATTCCTCCATGAAGAACAGGAAAATGAGCTTAATTTTGAAATCCAATCTCTACTTCAAAGGTGATGTACTCCGAATAATTGAATTGTCCCTTGATTTTCAAATACGCCTTGGGATAACTCCAAAGGAAAAGCTCTCGCACAGAAAATCATGTGGATGTTCAATGTTTTCCACCACGAAGAACATGAAAATGAGCTTAATCTTTAAATCAGAACTTTGCTTGAAGTTTTGTATTCATAGTCCATTAAGTTCTATATTCCATTTTGATATATGCCTTGGGATAACTCCACAGGGAAAGGTCGCTTTACGAAAACTGTGTCTATGTTCAATGTATTCCTCACCGAAGAAAACGAAAATGAACTTAATTTTGAAATCCAAGCTCTAGCTTCAAAAGTAATGTAATCCGACTAAATTGAATTGTACATTCTATTTTCAAATAGGCCTTGGGGTAACTCCACAGGAAAAGCTTGTATACGAAAACTATCTGGATGTTCCATGTTTTCCATCTTAGAGAAGATGAAAATGTGCTTAATTTTGATAACAGAACTCTCCTTCAAAATTATGTATTCCATTAAGTTCTATCTTCCATTTCGATATCTGCCTTGGGATAGCTCCACAGGGAAAGGTCGCACACGAAAAGTATGTGGATGTTCAATGTATTTCTTCCTGGAGAACAGGAAAATGAGCTTAATTTTGAAATCCAAGCTCTTCTTCAAAAGTTATGTATTCCATTAAGTTCTATCTTACCTTCGATTTCGATATCTGCCTTGGGATAACTCTACAGGGAAAGGTTGCACCACGAAAATCATGTCGATGTTCAATATTTTCCACGCAGAAGAACATGAAAATGAGCTTAATCTTTAAATCAAAACTCTCCTTCGAAATTTTGTTTTCCTACTCCATTAAGTTCTATCTTCCATTTTGATATCTGCCTTGGGATAACTGCCACAGGGAAAGGTAGCACAAGAAAACTATGTGGATTTTCAATGTATTCCTCCATGAAGAACAGGAAAATG
Organism: Pseudonaja textilis; assembly: GCF_049901715.1. Lineage (NCBI taxonomy): Eukaryota > Metazoa > Chordata > Lepidosauria > Squamata > Elapidae > Pseudonaja > Pseudonaja textilis. The sequence continues at coordinate 51,850 of NW_028262975.1, forward strand.
AGCTTAATTTTGAAATCCAATCTCTACTTCAAAAGTTATGTACTCCGAATAATTGAATTGTACCTTC
>NW_028262976.1:0-50173 GCF_049901715.1 Pseudonaja textilis
CTGCCGAAGCTTCTGCCCCCGCCGGCTTCAGCCCCGCAGCCAGCGGCGGGGCACTTCTGCCCCCGCCCCGCCCCTCCCGCCAAGCGGCGGCGGCCACTTCCACCCCGCACAGTGGTGGTGGGGGGAGGAAGTGGAAGCTGCTGGGCAGAAGGGCGGGGAAGAAGGGCAGAAGCGACAAAGTGGCGGGGCGGCAGGACGAAAGCGGCGGCGCGACAGCGGCGGGAAGTTGTAGCAGCAGGGAAGAAGCGGGCAGAAGTGGGCGGCGGGGACAGAAGTAGCAGCTGTGGCGGGGGCAAGCGGCGGCAAAGCGCAGGGGAAGCGCGGGCAGAAGCGGGGCGAAGGGACAGAAAGCAGCGGTGGCGGGGCAGAAGGGGACAGGGGAAGAAGCGGCGGCGGGCAGGTGGCGGGGACAGAAAGTAGCAGTGGTGGCAGTGAAGCAGGCGGGGGACAGAAGTAGGGCGGGGCAGGCGGCGGCGGCGACAGGGAAGAAGCGGCGGGGCAGAAGCGGCGGCGGGGACAGAAGTAGCAGTGGTGGCGGGGGCAGAAGCGGCGGCGGCGACAGGGGAAGAAGCGGCAAGGGCAGCGGCGGCGGGGACAGAAGTAGCAGCGGTGGCGGGGGGAAGCGGCGGCGGCGACAGGGAAGCGGCGGGGGGCAGAAGCGGCGGCGGGGACAGAAGCAGCAGCGGTGGGGGGGCAGAAGCGGCGGCGGCGACAGGGAAGAAGCGGCGGGGCAGAAGCGGCGGCGGGGACAGAAGTAGCAGTGGTGGCGGGGAGGAAGCGCCGGCGGGGGCAGAAGCGGCGGCAGTGGCAGGGGCAGAAGCGGCGGGGGCAGAAGGGGCGGCAGGGGCAGAAGCGGCAGCGGCGGGGGCAGAAGCGGCGGTGGTGCCGGCAGCGGCAACAGCAGGAGGTGGCGCTCTGACGGCGCCCTCCTTTTCTCTTGCTGCTTGGCCTGGCGCTCGCCTCACCCCGCCTCGCACCTGCCTCTCCTCCTCCTCCTCCTCGCTGGCTCTGGCACGAAGGTTGGGGTGGGCACTGGGCCGCATTACGAGGCGACCTGGGCCGCATGCGGCCCGTGGGCCGCGGGTTGGACAAGCCTAATCTAATCAATCCATCGATCAGAAGAGAGCTGGAAGGGGCCTTGGAGGTATTATTGTCCAACCCCTTGTTCAAGCCAGAGGCCCTATATTATTTCAAACAAGTGGCTGTCCACTCTCCAGTAATGTTGGAACGCTCAAAAAAGAAGTTAAGTTTCTCCTTAATTCCAGGTTGCTTCTCTCCTTGGTTAATTTCCACCCGTCGTTTCTTCTCTGGCCTTCTGGTGCTTAGGAGAATAGGTGGACCCCTCCCCTCTTTGTGGCATCCCCTCAAATCCCGGGAAACTGCTATCATGTCTCCCTAGTCCTTCTTTCCTTGAGGCTGGTCAGCCCCAAATCCTGCAACTGTCCCTCGTATGTTTCAGTCTCCAGGCCTTTAAACGTCTTAGTGGATTTTCTTTTGCACTTTTTCCAAAGCCTTCAGGTCTTTTTTCGTAACGGGGTGGCCAAAACTGGATGCGGTGTTTGGTCTTTCATCCAAGATGGTTCTGCCTTCAAGCCGCCGAGCGGTGGAGAGGTTACTCTCCCCCCAAAAAACCAATTCTGGAGATGGCTGAGATCTTCCCAGCTACGTCCACCTCTTGACTTGCTTGTAATGCTGACAGCACCAATCACAGGAGAACCTCAGGCTCTATACCAAAGAGGCCTCTTAAAATCCAGGTGACCCCTTGTTTTAACCAGAGAGTCGGAAAATCCTTTATCTTGTCATCTCCTGGCCACCGAGAGTTCGAAAAACCAAATCTGCCCAGCCCCGATTTTAAAAAACGGGGGAGGGTGAAGCCATACATATCTAAGGCAATTACACAAATGATGTTGGTGTTGTAAGCCGCCCAGAACTGCCTGGCAGCGAGGTGGCCAGCAAGCAAATTTAATTAATTAATTTTCTATGTATATAAAAGCGAAATACCCCTCACGCAACCTCACAAAATCTCCAGAACCGTAAAGCCTACAAACTTGCAATTTGGCCCATATGTTCCTCTTGGCTTCTAGAGGCTCACTAAGAAAGGATTTTTCGAAATGACCCTCAGAGCACTTGGAGTACTTCCTGTCTTGTTCTTATTAACACGCTCTGATGCTAAGGATTTCTACTTCCCTTCCCCACCTGAAAAGAAATGTGTTCCAGCTGCAAAACACAAGCAGAGGAGAGGAATTTCCGTTTCAGAGCATCAAACAGCTTTAGTACAGAATAGTTGAGCTAAGCCCTGCCCAGGCTCTTTGCTGTCTCCTTCTTACTCACACAGCAAATACCGTTTCCGTTTCCAAACAGCCCTCTGATGCTAAGGAGTTCTACTCCCCCTCCCCACCTGAAAAGCAAAACATAAGGAGAGGAGAGGGGTTTTGGTTTCACAGCACCAAGAAGGCTTTAGTACAGAACAGTTGAGCTAAGCCCTGCCCAGGCTCTTTGCTGTCTCCTTCTTACTCACACAGCAAATACCGTTTCCGTTTCCAAACAGCCCTCTGATGCTAAGGAGTTCTACTCCCCCTCCCCACCTGAAAAGCAAAACATAAGGAGAGGAGAGGGGTTTTGGTTTCACAGCACCAAGAAGGCTTTAGTACAGAACAGTTGAGCTAAGCCACGCCCCCAGGCTCTTTGCTGTCTCCTTCTTACTCACACAGCAAATACTGTTTCCGTTTCCAAACAGCCCTCTGATGTGAAAGAGTTCTACTCCCCCTCCCCACCTGAAAAGAAATCTCTTCCAAATGCAAATCACAAACAGAAGAGAGGAGTTTCGATTTCACTTTCACAGCACCAAGAAGGCTTTAGTACAGAACAGTTGAGCTAAGCCACAGCCAGGCTTCTTACTGTCTCCTTTTTGCTCACGCGGCAAATTCTGCTTCAGTTTCCAAACAGCCCTCAGCTCTCTCACACACTGACAGGACGCTAGCCAGATGAATACCGATGGATGCCGGTAGGCAGAGGCAGAATTTTTCCCCTCTTATTTTCCTCCCCCAAAAAAACCTAAGCCCGACCACACAGTTTCGTGGCGAAGCACGGGTACAGAGCTAGTCGATTAATAACGTGAGAACCAATTTGGTGTCACAGTTCAAGGCAGCCAAGAGCAAGAGGCCTTGAATTCGAGTCTTACCTTAAGCATGGATGTCAGCTGGATGATTTTGGGCCTGCCCCTCCTCTCAGCCTTTAACCAGGCAATGTTGTGGTTAAAGATGGTGGTTTAGAAGCCAGGAGACCCGTGAGTTCTAGGTCACCCTTGGGCACAGATGTTCCGGGGGGGTGTGATGGGCTGGTTCAAGAGTTAGCGTAGTCTAGTATGGAAGGAGTTGGACCAGGGACTGGCAGACCTGGATTCTAGTCTCCTCAAGAATGACAGCTCCCTGGGAAGGACTTGGGGTCACAGCCCCTTCTTCGCAGCTCAAGAGGTGCACTGGTTAAGGCGCCAGGAGAAGCCGAGAACTTGGGAGTTCTAGTCCTGCCCTGCCACGAAAGCTTCCTGACTGACCTTGGACCAATTACCAGGAGACGTACAACATCGGTTCATAAGGAGGAAGGGGACTCTGAGATCTTCTAGTCCAACCCCCAGCACAAGACAGAAGCCTTATAACAACCTAGTCAAATGGTTCTCCACTCTATTCTTGAAAAACTCCAGGGAGGGAATGACTTCTAGGCCTGCCTTAAGCATAAAAAACTGAGTGACTTTGGGCCAGTCAACAGGAGGCGGAGAGTTCTAGTCCCGCCTTAGGCATGAAAGGCAGCTGGGTGACTTTGGGCCAATCACCAGGAGACGGTGAGTTCTAGTCCTGCCTTAGGCATGAAAGCCAGCTGGGTGACTTTGGACCAATCGACAGGAGGCGGAGAGTTCTAGTCCCGCCTTAGGCATGAAAGCCAGCTGGGTGACTTTGGACCAATCGACAGGAGGCGGAGAGTTCTAGTCCCGCCTTAGGCATGAAAGCCAGCTGGGTGACTTTGGGCCAATCGACAGGAGGCGGAGAGTTCTAGTCCCGCCTTAGGCATGAAAGCCAGCTGGGTGACTTTGGACCAATCGACAGGAGGCGGGAGTTCTAGTCCCGCCTTAGGCATGAAAGCCAGCTGGGTGACTTTGGACCAATCGACAGGAGGCGGAGAGTTCTAGTCCCGCCTTAGGCATGAAAGCCAGCTGGGTGACTTTGGACCAATCGACAGGAGGCGGGAGAGTTCTAGTCCCGCCTTAGGCATGAAAGCCAGCTGGGTGACTTTGGACCAATCGACAGGAGACGGTGAGTTATAGTCCTGCCTTAGGCATGAAAGCCAGCTGGGTGACTTTGGACCAATCGACAGGAGACGGAGAGTTCTAGTCCCGCCTTAGGCATGAAAGCCAGCTGGGTGACTTTGGACCAATCGACAGGATACTGGGAGTTCTAGTCCCGCCTTAGGCATGAAAGCCAGCTGGGTGACTTTGGGCCAATCGACAGGAGACGGAGAGTTCTAGTCCCGCCTTAGGCATGAAAGCCAGCTGGGTGACTTTGGACCAATCGACAGGAGGCGGAGAGTTCTAGTCCCGCCTTAGGCATGAAAGCCAGCTGGGTGACTTTGGGCCAATCGACAGGAGGCGGAGAGTTCTAGTCCCGCCTTAGGCATGAAAGCCAGCTGGGTGACTTTGGGCCAATCGACAGGAGACGGTGAGTTCTAGTCCCGCCTTAGGCATGAAAGCCAGCTGGGTGACTTTGGGCCAATCGACAGGAGGCGGAGAGTTCTAGTCCCGCCTTAGGCATGAAAGCCAGCTGGGTGACTTTGGGCCAATCGACAGGAGGCGGTGAGTTCTAGTCCCGCCTTAGGCATGAAAGCCAGCTGGGTGACTTTGGGCCAATCGACAGGAGGCGGTGAGTTCTAGTCCCGCCTTAGGCATGAAAGCCAGCTGGGTGACTTTGGGCCAATCGACAGGAGACGGTGAGTTCTAGTCCCGCCTTAGGCATGAAAGCCAGCTGGGTGACTTTGGGCCAATCGACAGGAGGCGGAGAGTTCTAGTCCCGCCTTAGGCATGAAAGCCAGCTGGGTGACTTTGGGCCAATCGACAGGAGGCGGAGAGTTCTAGTCCCGCCTTAGGCATGAAAGCCAGCTGGGTGACTTTGGGCCAATCGACAGGAGATGGTGAGTTCTAGTCCCGCCTTAGGCATGAAAGCCAGCTGGGTGACTTTGGGCCAATCGACAGGAGGCGGAGAGTTCTAGTCCCGCCTTAGGCATGAAAGCCAGCTGGGTGACTTTGGGCCAATCGACAGGAGGCGGAGAGTTCTAGTCCCGCCTTAGGCATGAAAGCCAGCTGGGTGACTTTGGACCAATCGACAGGAGGCGGAGAGTTCTAGTCCCGCCTTAGGCATGAAAGCCAGCTGGGGGACTTTGGGCCAATCGAAAGGAGGCGGAGAGTTCTAGTCCCGCCTTAGGCATGAAAGCCAGCTGGGTGACTTTGGACCAATCGACAGGAGGCGGAGAGTTCTAGTCCCGCCTTAGGCATGAAAGCCAGCTGGGTGACTTTGGACCAATCGACAGGAGGCGGAGAGTTCTAGTCCCGCCTTAGGCATGAAAGCCAGCTGGGTGACTTTGGGACCAATCGACAGGAGGCGGAGAGTTCTAGTCCCGCCTTAGGCATGAAAGCCAGCTGGGTGACTTTGGGCCAATCGACAGGAGGCGGAGAGTTCTAGTCCCGCCTTAGGCATGAAAGCCAGCTGGGTGACTTTGGACCAATCGACAGGAGGCGGAGAGTTCTAGTCCCGCCTTAGGCATGAAAGCCAGCTGGGTGACTTTGGGCCAATCAACAGGAGACGGTGAGTTCTAGTCCCGCCTTAGGCATGAAAGCCAGCTGGGTGACTTTGGGCCAATCGACAGGAGGCGGAGAGTTCTAGTCCCGCCTTAGGCATGAAAGCCAGCTGGGTGACTTTGGACCAATCGACAGGAGGCGGTGAGTTCTAGTCCCGCCTTAGGCATGAAAGCCAGCTGGGTGACTTTGGACCAATCGACAGGAGACGGTGAGTTCTAGTCCCGCCTTAGGCATGAAAGCCAGCTGGGTGACTTTGGACCAATCGACAGGAGACGGTGAGTTCTAGTCCCGCCTTAGGCATGAAAGCCAGCTGGGTGACTTTGGGCCAATCGACAGGAGGCGGAGAGTTCTAGTCCCGCCTTAGGCATGAAAGCCAGCTGGGTGACTTTGGACCAATCGACAGGAGGCGGTGAGTTCTAGTCCCGCCTTAGGCATGAAAGCCAGCTGGGTGACTTTGGGCCAATCGACAGGAGACGGTGAGTTCTAGTCCCGCCTTAGGCATGAAAGCCAGCTGGGTGACTTTGGGCCAATCGACAGGAGGCGGAGAGTTCTAGTCCCGCCTTAGGCATGAAAGCCAGCTGGGTGACTTTGGACCAATCGACAGGAGACGGTGAGTTCTAGTCCCGCCTTAGGCATGAAAGCCAGCTGGGTGACTTTGGGCCAATCGACAGGAAACGGTGAGTTCTAGTCCCGCCTTAGGAATGAAAGCCAGCTGGGTTACTTTGGGCCAATCAACAGGAGGCGTTGAGTTCTAGTCCCACCTTAGGCATGAAAGCCAGCTGGGTGACTTTGGACCAATCGACAGGAGGCGGAGAGTTCTAGTCCCGCCTTAGGCATGAAAGCCAGCTGGGGGACTTTGGACCAATCGACAGGAGGCGGAGAGTTCTAGTCCCGCCTTAGGCATGAAAGCCAGCTGGGTGACTTTGGACCAATCGACAGGAGGCGGAGAGTTCTAGTCCCGCCTTAGGCATGAAAGCCAGCTGGGTGACTTTGGACCAATCGACAGGAGACGGTGAGTTCTAGTCCCGCCTTAGGCATGAAAGCCAGCTGGGTGACTTTGGACCAATCGACAGGAGACGGTGAGTTCTAGTCCCGCCTTAGGCATGAAAGCCAGCTGGGTGACTTTGGACCAATCGACAGGAGGCGGAGAGTTCTAGTCCCGCCTTAGGCATGAAAGCCAGCTGGGTGACTTTGGGCCAATCGACAGGAGGCGGAGAGTTCTAGTCCCGCCTTAGGCATGAAAGCCAGCTGGGTGACTTTGGGCCAATTAACAGGAGATGGTGAGTTCTAGTCCTGCCTTAGGCATGAAAGCCAGCTGGGTGACTTTGGACCAATCGACAGGAGGCGGAGAGTTCTAGTCCCGCCTTAGGCATGAAAGCCAGCTGGGTGACTTTGGACCAATCGACAGGAGGCGGTGAGTTCTAGTCCCGCCTTAGGCATGAAAGCCAGCTGGGTGACTTTGGACCAATCGACAGGAGACGGTGAGTTCTAGTCCCGCCTTAGGCATGAAAGCCAGCTGGGTGACTTTGGACCAATCGACAGGAGACGGAGAGTTCTAGTCCCGCCTTAGGCATGAAAGCCAGCTGGGTGACTTTGGACCAATCGACAGGAGGCGGTGAGTTCTAGTCCCGCCTTAGGCATGAAAGCCAGCTGGGTGACTTTGGACCAATCGACAGGAGGCGGAGAGTTCTAGTCCCGCCTTAGGCATGAAAGCCAGCTGGGTGACTTTGGACCAATCGACAGGAGGCGGAGAGTTCTAGTCCCGCCTTAGGCATGAAAGCCAGCTGGGTGACTTTGGGCCAATCGACAGGAGACGGAGAGTTCTAGTCCCGCCTTAGGCATGAAAGCCAGCTGGGTGACTTTGGACCAATCGACAGGAGACGGTGAGTTCTAGTCCCGCCTTAGGCATGAAAGCCAGCTGGGTGACTTTGGACCAATCGACAGGAGGCGGAGAGTTCTAGTCCCGCCTTAGGCATGAAAGCCAGCTGGGTGACTTTGGGCCAATCGACAGGAGGCGGAGAGTTCTAGTCCCGCCTTAGGCATGAAAGCCAGCTGGGTGACTTTGGGCCAATCGACAGGAGACGGTGAGTTCTAGTCCCGCCTTAGGCATGAAAGCCAGCTGGGTGACTTTGGGCCAATCGACAGGAGACGGTGAGTTCTAGTCCCGCCTTAGGCATGAAAGCCAGCTGGGTGACTTTGGGACCAATCGACAGGAGGCGGAGAGTTCTAGTCCCGCCTTAGGCATGAAAGCCAGCTGGGTGACTTTGGGCCAATCGACAGGAGGCGGAGAGTTCTAGTCCCGCCTTAGGCATGAAAGCCAGCTGGGTGACTTTGGGCCAATCGACAGGAGGCGGAGAGTTCTAGTCCCGCCTTAGGCATGAAAGCCAGCTGGGTGACTTTGGACCAATCGACAGGAGGCGGAGAGTTCTAGTCCCGCCTTAGGCATGAAAGCCAGCTGGGTGACTTTGGACCAATCGACAGGAGGCGGAGAGTTCTAGTCCCGCCTTAGGCATGAAAGCCAGCTGGGTGACTTTGGACCAATCGACAGGAGACGGTGAGTTCTAGTCCCGCCTTAGGCATGAAAGCCAGCTGGGTGACTTTGGACCAATCGACAGGAGGCGGAGAGTTCTAGTCCCGCCTTAGGCATGAAAGCCAGCTGGGTGACTTTGGGACCAATCGACAGGAGGCGGAGAGTTCTAGTCCCGCCTTAGGCATGAAAGCCAGCTGGGTGACTTTGGACCAATCGACAGGAGGCGGAGAGTTCTAGTCCCGCCTTAGGCATGAAAGCCAGCTGGGTGACTTTGGGCCAATCGACAGGAGGCGGAGAGTTCTAGTCCCGCCTTAGGCATGAAAGCCAGCTGGGTGACTTTGGACCAATCGACAGGAGGCGGAGAGTTCTAGTCCCGCCTTAGGCATGAAAGCCAGCTGGGTGACTTTGGGCCAATCGACAGGAGGCGGTGAGTTCTAGTCCCGCCTTAGGCATGAAAGCCAGCTGGGTGACTTTGGACCAATCGACAGGAGGCGGAGAGTTCTAGTCCCGCCTTAGGCATGAAAGCCAGCTGGGTGACTTTGGACCAATCGACAGGAGGCGGAGTTCTAGTCCCGCCTTAGGCATGAAAGCCAGCTGGGTGACTTTGGGCCAATCGACAGGAGGCGGTGAGTTCTAGTCCCGCCTTAGGCATGAAAGCCAGCTGGGTGACTTTGGACCAATCGACAGGAGGCGGAGAGTTCTAGTCCCGCCTTAGGCATGAAAGCCAGCTGGGTGACTTTGGACCAATCGACAGGAGACGGTGAGTTCTAGTCCCGCCTTAGGCATGAAAGCCAGCTGGGTGACTTTGGACCAATCGACAGGAGGCGGAGAGTTCTAGTCCCGCCTTAGGCATGAAAGCCAGCTGGGTGACTTTGGACCAATCGACAGGAGACGGAGAGTTCTAGTCCCGCCTTAGGCATGAAAGCCAGCTGGGTGACTTTGGACCAATCGACAGGAGACGGTGAGTTCTAGTCCCGCCTTAGGCATGAAAGCCAGCTGGGTGACTTTGGGCCAATCACCAGGAGACGGTGAGTTCTAGTCCCGCCTTAGGCATGAAAGCCAGCTGGGTGACTTTGGGCCAATCGACAGGAGCGGAGAGTTCTAGTCCCGCCTTAGGCATGAAAGCCAGCTGGGTGACTTTGGACCAATCGACAGGAGGCGGAGAGTTCTAGTCCCGCCTTAGGCATGAAAGCCAGCTGGGTGACTTTGGACCAATCGACAGGAGACGGAGAGTTCTAGTCCCGCCTTAGGCATGAAAGCCAGCTGGGTGACTTTGGACCAATCGACAGGAGGCGGTGAGTTCTAGTCCCGCCTTAGGCATGAAAGCCAGCTGGGTGACTTTGGGCCAATCGACAGGAGGCGGAGAGTTCTAGTCCCGCCTTAGGCATGAAAGCCAGCTGGGTGACTTTGGGCCAATCGACAGGAGGCGGAGAGTTCTAGTCCCGCCTTAGGCATGAAAGCCAGCTGGGTGACTTTGGGCCAATCAACAGGAGACGGTGAGTTCTAGTCCCGCCTTAGGCATGAAAGCCAGCTGGGTGACTTTGGACCAATCGACAGGAGGCGGAGAGTTCTAGTCCCGCCTTAGGCATGAAAGCCAGCTGGGTGACTTTGGGCCAATCGACAGGAGGCGGTGAGTTCTAGTCCTGCCTTAGGCATGAAAGCCAGCTGGGTGACTTTGGGCCAATCGACAGGAGGCGGAGAGTTCTAGTCCTGCCTTAGGCAGAAAAGCCAGCTGGGTGACTTTGGGCCAATCGACAGGAGAGGCGGTGAGTTCTAGTCCCGCCTTAGGCATGAAAGCCAGCTGGGTGACTTTGGGCCAATCGACAGGAGGCGGTGAGTTCTAGTCCCGCCTTAGGCATGAAAGCCAGCTGGGTGACTTTGGAGAACTGGCAAATACCGCCTCTGACTGGCCTTGCCCCCATCTCTTCTCTGCCTCCCACTGAGTCCCAGCTGATCGGCTGGATTGGTTGCCCTGCACAGGAGACCGGAGCTGGAAAGCAGGTTAGTCGGGAGAGGAAGGGATGGGCTTTTGAAGTAACTTTCCACTGCTATGCCCACCAAGCCACGCCCAAGCCCCACCCACAAACCTATGCCCACAGAACCGGTAGTAAAAAAAATTGATCCTCACCACAGCCATTATCCCACAATTTCACTTTCCTCCATCACTACCCACAATATTGGACCCTCAGCCATCTCACACTCTAGGTATCTCCAATTTTAGTATCTCACATTAATCTGAGAAAATGTTTCCAAATTTACCACCCCAAATTCAATAAGAACTAAGGCAGGACTGGAATTCAAAAGTCTCCTGGTGATCCGCTCAAAGTCCCCCAGGAAGTTTTCCTGCCTGAGGGAGAATTAGAACTCAAAGCCTCCCGAATATTGGCCAAGACAACCAACAAGTCCTAAATCAATTAATGTCAGGAATGTCACTCAAATTGACGGGCAACTCATGCAAAAAAATTAGGCTGTGCATTTCCCAGAAGATGAATAGGCTCCATTAACAATGCCATTGTTTCATTTGAGGAATAAAGGCAGAGATGGAAGGTTCTGGAAATGCCATTTTACAGGATGCACCTTCTTTAGGCCCGACTGCCCCTGGTTTTCTCTGTACCACACCTGAGCTAAGGAATCTCTGAAACATTGTCTTGGGTTTAGGTCCAGGGGCCACAGGAGAAGTCTCCCATCCTAAAACGTATCCTGATCCCTTTCTATTTTGAGTGCACCATTTTGAGTGGGTGTGTCCCCATTCTTGGGAAGGGGACATATTGTGAGGGTGTGTTTGCTGTGTATATTGACAACACGCAAGTTTTAGGGGAACCTTTGAAAGTGAGCTCAGTCTGCTCCTAAACTGTGAGCCCTATCTGACCATCACAACACCCGAAAGACATCCAGATATACACAAAGCCTTGGGGTTTTCTTGCTTCAAGCATGGACATCAGTCTGATCATCGGTCCACTCATATTTTATCTGTTTGGAATGTGCAGTAAGTTGAACACATACTAAATCTCACACATGGTCATTTTGCCATTCTAGGCCCTTTTGCTTTTTTCTTTCAGCTGCCTGTTGTCTTTCCGCCTTATTCCTTGGTTGGCTCCAAAGACCACAAAGCTAGAACTTCTTGGAAAAATCCATCACTTGTTTATAGCCAGAACAATCCAAGTTCATTTGCTTAATTTTCATGGTCCAACTCTGCCCTTTTCATCCCAGTTTCATGGTGGGCAACACCCATTCAGCAAGGAGACAGAATGGTGTAGCCACTGGATGCAGATGTTTGCTTGTTATGATACAAGAGTGTTGCGTTGGTCTGGTGTGAGTGAGCAAAGAGATGGGATTCCCCTGCTTCCTCCCTAAAATATTTTAAAATAAATACTTTTCTTCCTTATCTGCATGATTGGCCTTCAGGGGACATGATTGTAGATGGCCAGAGAGAAAAAAGGGAAGATTACCGGGTTTTATGCAGGAATCCTCAGATCTAGCTTTGCTTTCGCTGTGACCACTTGGTTTTAGTGAAAGCATATCTTTTACTAGATGCAGCTCGACTGCAAATGGAGACGAGTCTTTCTTTCCTGAAGGTCCAATCTGGGCCGGGCCTGATAACCGCTCACCTGCGTGGCTGCCATGTCTTCTCTTTGGCTGTGGGTGGTTCTCTTGTGGGTGTCCATGCATCTGGGAAGGGTGAGGAGACAGGAGATATTGGAATATCTCGGAATATCTCGGCTGGGCCCAGGAATTTCTGGATGAAGCCGCTTGCCACTCGTTGCCTCTTCCTTCTTCTTCTGAAAACATTGTCAGAAATCTCAAAAGGCGAACACTAGCAATGATTTGGGTCTTATTAACCAGAGCTGGGGAGGAGAGAGATGACTGGAGAATATTGGAAGGCCTCTTCTAGAGGAAAGGATGAAAACAAACAGAAAGAAAAGTGAAAGCTTTCAGGCTTTCTTCTGCCCACCTCCTCATTTGTGGCCCAAAATGTCTTCATCATCAAGGTTTGTTGGCGAGCCCTTTTTGGCACCCCAGGGACCCCCACATTTGCATTCAGCAGGCAACTTGAAGAAGAAGAAGAGGGTGTAAGTCCATCAATGGGGATTGGACAGCGACTTGTCTGACATGGTATAGGTCAGGGGTGGGATTCAATTGTTTTAACAAGCAGTCTTGTGGGCATGGCTGGGTGGACATGGCTTCTTCTTTTTTGCAGCACCCCCCTTGTTTTGGGGCCTCCTGGGCCTCAGGGAAGCCTCCTGGGGGGCATTTTTGCTCCCAAAAGTCTTCCCTGGGGCTCAAGAAGGTGCAAAACCGAGCACAGGGTGGGGCACCCAGCATACATACACATCCCACAACTCCTTTTGCCTCCTGGGCCTCAGGGACGCCTCCTGGGCAAAGCAGTAAGACAGTGTGGGGGATCCCGGCACAGCTGATCATCGGGCGGTGAAAAAGAACCTGAAAAGATGCCTTCAGGAGTGACTGGGTGGGGAAGGACGCAGTCAGTGATGTCAGGCAGGCACAATAAAGACTGACTGGGAGGAGCGGGTAGAGAGGGGCAGGGCCAGCCAGGGGCACGATTTGCCGGCTCTCCAAACTGTGCAGAATCATAACAACCAGTTCTATAGAACCGGTCTGAACCGGTAGAATCCCACCCCCAATATAGGGTCCCCTGCTTGAGGTTGGACTAGAAGATATCTAAGGTCCCTTCCAGCTCTATTCTGATTGGTTAATAAAGGGCCAAGTCCAGCAAAAGGAGCTGGAGACTCACTGAGAATTCCAATCCCATCAAGGAGTGTCCAGAAGACTCCACAGCTTTGATCCCCAACCTGTGTCCCCTGAGCATTGACAGTCTTCTCTCTCCTAAAGATAGGATTTCTCCTCCTCTCTTCTACAACCCAACGCCTGGCTTTTAAGACAGCAATGACAGAGCCAGGAGAAAGAAAGAAAGAAAGAAAGAAAGAAAGAAAGAAAGAAAGAAAGAAAGAAAGAAAGAAAGAAAGAAAGAAAGCTTCTTTTTAACCACCGTTGTTAAGCGAGTCGCCAGAGTCATTAAGCAAGATCGCAACAGGTGAATTTCCTCCTGACTTCCTCATTGACTTGTAAGAGGGCTGGCTGGGTTAGGGTCTCAAACTCACCTGACCACACAATTCTCTAATCCCGTCGCAAATGCGAACTTGTTGCCAAGAACCCAGCCGGCAATCACTCGACCACGGGAACTCAGCAAAGTCAACCCCGAGGCGAAGCTGGAGTCATTTAACGACCGGGAATTAACTCACTTAACAACTGCGGTGCTTTGCTTAACCACAGTGCCCCCTCCCACAAAAGAGGTCATAAAATGGAGCCCTCACGTGTCGGGGGCGCCATAACATTTTTAATAAATAAACAAAACGAACGAAATTGGACAGGACTCATTCCACAATTGCTTTGCTCAGCAGTGGAAGTTCTGGTCCCAATCTGTAAGCCACGGTCATTAACTCGGAGACTTTACAAAAATACAGGAAAATGGCAAGCTGTTAACTTTTTATTTATTTTTTTTCTCCTTTTAAACATCCATGGCAATAAATTTCAGGAACTCTTTTTTTTTTTCCGTTTTCCTTTTAACCTCCGCTGCCCATTAGTTCGCTATTCCAAGCGGGCAGCCCGTTTGAAAGACATTTACCGAAAAATGGCCTCCCTGGCCCATTTTCCTCTGTTGTTCTGCTGTCAGGGGTCCTCGTTTCCCCCCTTGCTCTCCTGTTTATTTCTCACCTCTGGGGTGTAATTGCAGAGCTGTGGAAACTGACATTTCTGCCTTCCTTGTGCCTCCCCCCCTTTTAACCTGTTGTCATCTTTGGCAGCCTGAAATTTTGTTTTCACAGGACGCCCCAGATCTAACTGTGCCATCTGTTTACCGCACACACACACCCCCCCCTGGCCCCACACACCCAAACCTCCTGGTAGATGGGATGGGGCGGGTGCATGACTTGTTTTGAAAGAAATGGGGTGGACTTTGCTTGTTCGCTCGCTGCAATTCGCGTTCGTTCTTTCTAGCTTTGTGGGCAAACCGCCCGGCCAGAAGTTGCATCCATCTTCTCCCGGCTTCTCCCGGACTTTGAAAGATACCCCTTGGCCAAACTCAACCTTTGGTTGTGCAAAACCCGAGGGTCATGCCAGGACCCACCACCACCCCGTCCTCCCTTGTCTCCTGGGGTGTTTCCAAATTCATGTTCCTTGCGGTGATGACACTATCTAACCATCTCATCCTCTGCCGTCTCCTTCTCCTTCTCCCTTCCATCTTTCCCAGGATCTTCACCTTATCTTATTGGGTGACCAAAATATTTGAGATTCGGGATCGCTTCGTCCAGCCAGGGTTGAATTCCCTCCAGCCTTGACTGATTGTCTGTGGAGATTCTCAGTCATCCAGGTCATGGTTGTCCCCTACGTGCTTTTTCAGGAGGCATCTGGATTTCAATTGTTTTTAACTTAGAATAAAATAGAGTAACAGAGTTGGCAGGGACCTTGGAGGTCTTCTAGTCCAACCCCCTGCCTAGGCAGGAAACCCGACACCTCTTCAGACAAAGGGTTGATCCAACCTCTTTTAAAAACTTCCAGGTTTGGAGCATTTACAACTTCTGGTGGCAAGTTGTTCCACTGGTTAATTGTTCTAACAGTCAGGAAATTCCTCCTTAAATTCCAGGTTGCTTCTCTCCTTGATGAGTTTCCACCCATTGCTTCTTCTCCTGCCCTCGGGGCTTTGGAGAATAGCTTGACTCCCTCTTCTTTGGGGCAGCCCCTGAGATATCGGAAGACTGCTATCATGTCTCCCCTGGTCCTTCTTTTCATTAGACTAGACATAGCCAGCATTGGTGGGATGCAAATTTTTTTTACTATCAGTTCTGTGGGTGGGGCTTGGTGGGCTCGTCTTGTCTTGGTGGGCATGGCAGGGGAAGGATATTGTAAAATCTCCATTCCTTCCACACACCCCTAACCTGCTTTCCAGCTCCCTTCTCCTGTGCAGGGCAACCGAAGAAGACCCAGCCGATCAGTTGGGACTCGGGGGCAGAGATGGGGTTGGCGGGGCCGGTCAGAGGTGGGATTTGCCAGTTCTCCAGACTTCTCAAAATTTCTCCAGAACTGGCCAGAACCTGCTGAATACCCACCTCTGATGCCCAGTTCCTGCAACCGTTCTTATAAGTTTTTGCCTCCAGTCCTCTATTCCTCCTTGATGCTCTTCTCTGTACTTTTCTAGAGTCTCAGTCGTCCAGGTCACGGTGGTCTCAAAGGTGCTTTCTCAGGAGGCATCTGGAATTTCTTTGAAGACCTTTCGCTTCTCACCTTTGAAGACCTTTCGCTTCTCACCCTAGAAGCTTCTTCGGCTCTGGCTGGATGGTGAGGAAGGGGAGGGAATTTAGGAATGTCCAGTTGCCTGTTGAAAAAAAAAACAAAAAACCTTTGGGACACCGATTGATTGGATCACCTTGAAGTCCAAGCGTTTCTCAAGAACCTTCCCCAGAATAGGAGTCTCAACCTTGGCAACTTTAAGACTTGTGGACTTCAACTCCCAGAGTTCAAGACTGGGAGCTGAAGTTTACAAGTCTTAACGTGCCAAGATTGGAGACTCCTGATCCAGAATCACAATTCAGTTCCTCAGCGCTCAGCCTCTCTTATGGTCCCTCTCTCCCGGCCATACGTGATTCTGGGAAAAACAGAGCTTTGACCGCACGGAATCCTTGTCAGAAAGGATGGCATTGTCAGAGCATTTGCAGTGTGACTACTATTGTGAGACAACCCAGGAGCAAAACATGGCACCCAGAGGCTTAGACATTTAACGGTGGCTTATAGACAAGACATATACAGAAATATACGTGGTAGGAAAATGCCTGGCAAGCCATCAGTCTTCTTAACTCTGCACAGAATACCGTAATGAAGACAGGACATCAGGAGAGAGAATACACCCTCTAATGGCTGCCTTATATAAACACCTCTTAAAGGGGTAAAACTTCTGTGGACCCCCTTCTTAGTCTAAAACCGGCAGTACCTATTCTGATTCATCTTCATTGCATCAGCCTTAGAGCAGCTGGTCAGCTCTTAAATCTCAATACCTTCACAGGTGTCTCTGCTTTTTAATTTGCCACCTAGGTTTGCCATAGCTTTCCTCACGAGGACCATGCCTATTTTAATTTCATGACTGCAGTGATCTTGGAGCCCAAGGAAATAAAATCAGAGGGGACCATTCAAGGGTTGAAACATAGATGGAAGCCTCTGTCCATGTTGGTGCTTAAGACCAGATCCATTCCACAAACTTCCTGAGAGGCACAGGTGTCCCTCGACTTACAACTGTGATTCAGCCCAACATTTACGTTGCTCAGCGAGGCATTTGCTAAGCGAGTCCCCCCCGTTTAAGGCTTCCCTTGCCAGACGTGTTAACTGAATCACTGCAGTGGTTAAATTAGTCAAACGGTGGCGGCGAATCCGTCTTCCCATCGGCTTTGCTTGTCAGAAGATCGCAAAGGGGATTATGTGACACCCACCACGGGACATTTGCATCCGTCGTAACTATGAGTCAGTTGCTAAGCGTCTGAATTTTAATTGTGTGTCCATGGCAGTGGTGGGATTAAAAAAATTTTTTTTTTAAACTACTGGTTCTGTGGGCATGGCATGGTGGGCGTGGCTCGGGGTGGGACTCAACCAGTGTAACAACCGTCTCGGCGAGTGCACGCTTTGTGCATGCATGCGGACGATTTGCTACTGACCTTCCCCTGCAGTCCAGCACTCTCCCTATGTCTTCAACAGCTGACACAGGGCAATCCGCTGTGCCACGCGGAGCATCTGAGCTTGAAATCCAGTAAATAAAGATCAGTATAGAACCGAGGCAGGCGGGCGGGCCCAACAGCTGATTCTCGGAGAGAACCAGTTTGCTCACAGATGATCCTTGGAGCTACCAGTTCAGTCAAACTGGACCGAACCGGTAGAATTCCACCAGTGGGATGCTGCAACGGTCACAAGTGTGCGAAATGACCTTTTTTTTTTTTCAGCGCTGTTGTAACTTCGCACGGCCACTAACTGAACTGCTGTAAGTCAAGGGCTACCTGTAAATCTATCTACTAGATTCATAACCGCTGGTAGTATTCACCCCTGTCTCCTTTAAACCAGGTGCCTTAACGGGTGCAACCGGGGGTTTTGGCAAGACCAACCGGGGTGGTTATTCTGGGTCCAACAATGGGGCTGTGGGCGGGAGAGGGAAGAGATGGTAGGCAAATTGGCCATGCTCCCTGATCTCCCTCCCCCACACCTCTGCCTCACCGCCAGCAGGGTCCAGCAGCTGCGTGAATCCCAGCTAATCCCATGTGGAGAGACTTATGTTCTCCTGCTGCTGGGAAAGCAAGAGAGTCTTTCCCTGCACAGTGAAAAGTTTGCAACTTCCTCTCCAATGGGGAAACGGGTGGCTCTGTGTGGCAGAGAAGTAGCCTGCTTGAATCCTGTTTCTCTCTGCCACCTGGAGCTGTGCCGGGAAAGACTCTCTTGCTTTCTCAGCAGTAGGAGGACACGAGACTCTCCACATGTCTTCCAGTACAGCAAAATGTAGCTCGGGTCCCCACCAGTCTGCATCTCGCCTCTCACCTGGATTCACCGCAGATACTGGGCCTTTCCTGCTGGGGGTGAGGGCGGCGCATGGTGGCAGCAAAAGGCAAGTGGGGTGGGGGGGTTAAAAGTGACCGGCAGTGGCAGATAGGTGACTGGGCCCCAGAGCTTGCAGAGCCTCCCTCACCCAGGGAGATCAGGCAGGGCCACAGCGGAAGGCATGCAGCAATGGCTGGCCTGGCGAGTGGGCAAAAGCAGGCTGCAGGCGATGCCGCGCATGCATGATAAGGACTGACTGGGAGCGGAGGGGAGGGGCAGGTGGAGAGGGGAGGGGCCAGTCAGTGGTGCGATTTGCCGGTTCTCCAAACTGCGCGGAATCATAACAACCGGTTCTATACAACTGGACAGAACCAGTAGAATCCCACCCCTGGTTCCATCTCTCCAGACTTTTCTATTTAATAAAGTCCTTTTTTTTTTTTTTTGGCAATGTGAGATGCCAAAAGCAAAAGAGAGGAACTAAAGGAAGAATCTTCCAGAAGTTATATCTCCAACCATTTGGAAATAGTGAGAGATTTTGTCTTTACTTAAGTGAAGACCAGAGGCTAATATCTAATATCTTGTCTAATATCCATTTTTACCTCCATTTTCCATGGACGGAGAGTCCTAACACATTTCCTTTGGCAATCCTGTTTTTTTTTTTCTGCTCAGTCCTTTCCTCAATCTGAATGTGTGGAAAGTTGTCATCCTGGATTTGTCAAGAGGGCTCGAGAAGGAGAGCCAGTTTGCTGTTACGACTGTGTTCCTTGTCCGGAGGGGACCTTCTCCACTCAGAAAGGTGGGTGACACCAGAAGAAAATGGGAGGACTGGTGGAACTGGATCCATCCAGAGCATTGTCATGAAAGTTCTGAATTAAAAAACACTTTGAAGCTGAATTGGTTTCTTCTTTATTTCCAAAATGCCCCGTTTCTTCTCTAAACAGAAGAACAAAAAGACTGTGAAGGAAGGGCTGATAGAGAGAAGTGGCTGTGGCAGATTGGGCAAGTTTTACTACTGCCAGAGAAAATATTCCTTCTTTTTAGCTTGGATGTGTCCTTCCTTCCACATTGACTTCTCCAGGAACACCTGAGTTCCTTGAAATGTGAGGAATGGTTTTAGGTCCACCACCTGAAAGTAGAATTGCAATGCAGTCTACATGGGTTCCCTTTGAGGAACACTGAAAAGGTATTGCTGATATACGAGATGCACAATGTGGTGGCATGGACAGTTATGCCTGTTTCTGGCTGCACCCGTATCACCACTGCTCCAATGGCCATTTCAAATTATTTGCAGCAGTCACTTGATCCGCCAGCATCCTCTGAGGCAAGTATGACAAGAATTGACACCTGACAGATACGTTTCTCTAGAAAGATTAATTGATTCATTATTTACCTTTAGTAATGGAGGTTCCTATCAATATTCTGAACATTGCAAAGGAAATCGTTCAAGTCCTAAGCCTTCCCTCAATTTCATAGCCTGTCAAAAATATACCATAGCTATATTTTTTAACAAGTGATACACTTATTTTTTGTCTCTGGAGATATTAAGAAATCCATCCCGGAAAATGCTCCTGATAATCACTTGTTCCCAAAGAATGTATAATATATCTTGAAATGCAAAGGACAAAGAAATATGGGGTTGTTGTTTTTTTTCTTAGATACAGAAAAATGCACCAAATGTCCGGATGACAAATTCCCAAATAAAGAAAGAGTCCAATGTATCCCCAAAGTGATAACCTTCCTGTCTTATGAAGAACTTCTGGGCATCATCCTGGTTTCTTTTGCCCTATTCTTGTTCCTAACCACAGGCCTTGTTTTAATCATCTTCATTAAATACCGAGAAACTCCCCTTGTCAAAGCCAACAACCGGGACCTCTCCTACATCCTCCTGGTCTCCCTCCTGCTTTGCTTCTTGTCTTCTTCTCTCTTCATTGGTCAACCAAGGAAAGCCACCTGCCTTCTCCGACAAACGGTTTTCAGCATCATCTTCTCAGTTGCCATTTCTTCTCTCTTGGCCAAAACTATCACAGTGGTGCTGGCTTTCCTGGCCACAAAACCAGGAAACCGAGCAAAGAGATGGTTGGGGAAGAGCTTGGCCAACTCCATCATCCTGTCTTCTTCTGGTGTCCAAGTTATCATCTGCTCCATCTGGCTGGGAGTTTCTCCCCCCTTCCCTGACTCTGATCTCCACTCCCAGCCTGGAGAGATCATCCTGCAATGCAACCAAGGGGCCGTTGTCATGTTCTACGTCACCCTCAGCTACATGGGCTTCCTGGCTGCCGTCTGCTTCACGGTGGCTTTCCTGGCCAGGAATCTGCCTGGGGCCTTCAACGAAGCCAAGCTGATCACCTTCAGCATGCTGGTCTTCTGCAGTGTTTGGGTGACTTTTGTGCCCACCTACCTCAGCACCAAAGGGAAACACATGGTGGCTGTGCAGGTCTTCTCCATCCTGGGTTCCAGTGGTGGTCTGCTGGGCTGCATCTTCATCCCCAAGTGCTACATTATCCTTCTGAGGCCAGAGCTGAACACAAAGGAGCATCTCACAGCCAGAACAAATGTAAAAACATGAGATATAGCATCATTATGATAGCGGAAGAATTGTTAATGTTTCTTTTATTTGATTTCCATTTAGATAGTATGCAGGAGTCAAAGAAAATGATATCTGTATGTTTCAAAATGGGGAATTGTTGAATGACTGGAATTCTTGTAGTTCCCTCCCCTTTCAATAAATATTGCAAAAGAGACCTCTGTAAAATTCAGAGGAATTCAGTTGTTCAGCAATAGATACTGAACATGACACCTTATAAAAATTGATTGATGTACTGTTCCAACCGACAGCAGCTAAACATGTGGGTGGGTGTGAGTGAATGAGTAGGAAATGAGGTCAGGAGGAAACTGCGGGAAACAAACACCAGCCTGGTTGCCTGATCCTCTCCCTAAAAATGCCAGAATGATGTGAAATGCCATGCTTGACTGGCTCCCAGCTGAGGAGGGAAATCTTCATCCCTCTTATATGAGTCTTTCTTGATTTCCTGATAAAACTTCCTTTGCAGAAAGAATTCAGCAGAACAGCGGTCTGTGATTTCAGTTTGGGATTGTATGTACTTCACAGCAAAAAAAAGTAAATAAAAAAAATAAGTTTGTAAAGAAATTTCTATTGTATATTTTTTTTTGTTTCAACAAACAGAGAAATAAAATAGCCGTTTTCAGGCCCCTTAATTTTCCACTCTACAATTTGTACCTTAACCATTTCTCTGCTCCTCCTCCAAACTTTTCTTGTCTTTGAAGGGCTGGAGAAGATGTCCAGAGAAAGGGGACCTTGGGACTCTTCCCAGGAGGAGGTTGCAGGGATCCTGTCTCAAGGCAGCCGCATGATTGACCAGGTCACAAACCTCCAATGCTGCATAATGTTCATCCAGGTCCAAGAAGGGGCTGAATAAGTGGGGAGAGGACTTCTAGGTTTCTAGGAAGAGGCACCCATGGAAGCTGCTCTGCTCTCCAGCCACAGAGATTGCTGATCAATTGGGAATCAATTTTTATGTCTCATAATGGCTCCTAACTGTGAATAGGATCCCTTTGAAAATTCCATTTTAAGGAGATAAGAAAAGCTCTGTTGGATCAGAAGAAGGTCAGTCTAAGATTCACACAAATCCCTCTGGTTCTCGCACAAGCAGTAGAAGAAGGCAGAGACTTGTGGCTTTGTGCCACATGGAAGAGGGGTTTATCCAGAGGTGGAATTCAGTAGGTTTTGACCAGTTGTGGAGAACTGGTAGTGGAAATTTTGAGTGGTTCGGAGAACTGGCAAATACCGCCTCTGACTGGCCTTGCCCCCATCTCTTCTCTGCCTCCCACTGAGTCCCAGCTGATCGGCTGGATTGGTTGCCCTGCACAGGAGAACGGAGCTGGAAAGCAGGTTAGTCGGGAGAGGAAGGAATGGGCTTTTGAAGTAACTTTCCACTGCCATGCCCACCAAGCCACGCCCAAGCCCCACCCACAAACCCATGCCCACAGAACCGGTAGTAAAAAAAATTGATCCCCACCACAGCGATTATCCCACAATTTCACTTTCCTCCATCACTACCCACAATATTGGACACTCAGCCATCTCACACTCTAGGTATCTCCAATTTTAGTATCTCACATTAATCTGAGAAAATGTTTCCAAATTTACCACCCCAAATTCAATAAGAACTAAGGCAGGACTGGAATTCAAAAGTCTCCTGGTGATCCGCTCAAAGTCCCCCAGGAAGTTTTCCTGCCTGAGGGAGGATTAGAACTCAAAGCCTCCCGAATATTGGCCAATACAACCAACAAGTCCTAAATCAATTATTGTCAGGAATGTCACTCAAATTGACCGGCAACTCATGCAAAAAAAATTAGGCTGTGCATTTCCCAGAAGATGGGTAGGCTCCATAAACAATGCCATTGTTTCATTTGAGGAATGAAGGCGGAGATGGAAGGTTCTGGAAACGCCATTTTACAGGATGCACCTTCTTTAGGCCCGACTGCCCCTGTTTTTCTTTGTACAACACCTGAGCTAAGGAATCTCTGAAACATTGTCTTGGGTTTAGGTCCAGGGGCCACAGGAGAAGTCTCCCATCCTAAAACGTATCCTGATCCCTTTCTATTTTGAGTGCACCATGGTGGGTCTGTCCCCATTCTTGGGAAGGGGACATATTGTGAGGGTGTGTTTGCTGTGTATATTGACAACACGCAAGTTTTAGGGGAACCTTTGAAAGTGAGCTCAGTCTGCTCCTAAACTGTGAGCCCTATCTGACCATCACAACACCCAAAGGACATCGAGATATACACAAAGCCTTGTTTTTCTATGTTTCAAGCATGGACATCTATCTTATCATCGGTCCACTCATATTTTATCTTTTTGGAATGTGCAGTAAGTTTAACACATACTAAATCTCACACATGGTCATTTTGCCATTTTAGGCCCTTTTGCTTTTTTCCATCAGCTGCCTCTTGTCTTTCCGCCTTATTCCTTGGTTGGCTCCAAAGACCACAAAGCTAGAACTTCTTGGAGAAATCCATCACTTGTTTATACCAAGAACAATCCAAGTTCATTTGCTTAATTTTCATGGTCCAACTCTGCCCTTTTCATCCCAGTTTCATGGTGGGCAACACCCATTCAGCAAGGAGACGTAATGGTGTAGCCACTGGATGCAGATGTTTGCTTGTTATGATACAAGAGTGTTGCATTGGTCTGGCGTGAGTGAGCAAAGAGATGGGATTCCCCTGCTTCCTCCCTAAAATATTTTAAAATAAATACTTTTCTTCCTTATCTGCATGATTGGCCTTCAGGGGACATGATTGTAGATGGCCAGAGAGAAAAAAGGGAAGATTACCGGGTTTTATGCAGGAATCCTCAGATCTAGCTTTGCTTTCGCTGTGACCACTTGGCTTTAGTGAAAGCATATCTTTTACTAGATGCAGCTCGACTGCAAATGGAGACGAGTCTTTCTTTCCTGAAGGTCCAATCTGGGCCGGGCCTGATAACCGCTCACCTGCGTGGCTGCAATGTCTTCTCTTTGGCTGTGGGTGGTTCTCTTGTGGGTGTCCATGCATCTGGGAAGGGTGAGGAGACAGGAGATATCGGAATATCTTGGAATATCTCGGCTGGGCCCAGGAGTTTCTGGACGAAGCTGCTTGCCACTCATTGCCTCTTCCTTCTTCTTCTGAAAACATTGTCAGAAAACTCAAAAGGCGAACAGTAACAATAATTTGGGTCTTATTAACCAGAGCTGGGGAGGAGAGAGATGACTGGAGAATATTGGAGGGCCTCTTCTAGAGGAAAGGATGAAAACAAACAGAAAGAAAAGTGAAAGCTTTCAGGCTTTCTTCCACCCACCTCCTCATTTGTGGCCCAAAGTGTCTTCATCATCAACGTTTGCTAGGCCAGCCCCTTTTGGCACCCCAGGGACCCCCACAGTTGCATTCAGCAGGCAACTTGAAGAAGAAGAGGGTGTAAGTCCATCAATGGGGATTGGACAGCCACTTGTCTGACATGGTATAGGGCAGGGGTGGGATTCAATTGTTTTAACAACCAGTTCTGTGGGCGTGGTTGGGTGGGTGTGGCTTCTTCTTTTTTGCAGCACCCCCCCCCCCCCTTGTTTTTGGGCCTCCTGGACCTCAGGGAAGCCTCCTGGGGGGTGTTTTTTGCTCCCAGAAGTCTTCCCTGGGGCCCAAGAAGGCACAAAACCGAGCACAGGGCGGGGCGCCCAGCATACATACACATCCTGCAACTCCTTTTGCCTCCTGGGCCTCAGGGAAGCGTCCTGGGCAAAGCAGTAAGACAGTGTGGGGGATCCCAGCACAGCTGACAATTGGGAAGGGAAAAAGAACCTGAAGATTCCTTCAGGAGTGACTGGGTGGGGAAGGACGCAATCAGTGATGTCAGGCAGGCGCAATAAGGACTGACTGGGAGAGGTGGATGGAGAGAGGCGGGGCCAGCCAGGGGCACGATTTGCCAGCTCTCCAAACTGTGCAGAATCATAACAACCAGTTCTATAGAACCGGTCTGAACCGGTAGAATCCCACCCCCAGTATAGGGTCTCCTGCTTGAGCAGGGGGTTGGACTAGAAGACCTCCGAGGTCCCTTCCAGCTCTATTCTGATTGGTTAATAAAGGGCCAAGTCCAGCAAAAGGAGCTGGAGACTCACTGAGAATTCCAATCCCATCAAGGAGTGTCCAGAAGACTCCACGGCTTTGATCCCCAACCTGTGTCCCCTGAGCATTGACAGTCTTCTCTCTCCTAAAGATAGGATTTCTCCTCCTCTCTTCTACAACCCAATGCCTGGCTTTTAAGACAGCAATGACAGAGCCAGGAGAAAGAAAGAAAGAAAGAAAGAAAGAAAGAAAGAAAGAAAGAAAGAAAGAAAGAAAGAAAGAAAGAAAGAAAGAAAGAAAGAAAGAAAGAAAGAAAGAAAGAAAGAAAGAAAGAAAGAAAGAAAAGAAAGAGCACAGTCCCGCCTAAAAGTCTCAACCAGAATTCCTCTCGTTCCTGAGGTTTTCTTTTGCACAAAATGTTCCCTTTCTTTCCTTCTCTTTATTTATATTTGTATCCCTTTCATTCTACCACACAACACACACACACACACACACACACACACACACACCTCTGTTCTTACCTTCTGATCCCGGGCTTGCTTTTTGCTAGTCATCTTGTACAACTTATTGTCAGCCTTCAAGATCTTCTACTACTGCTTTCCATCTTTTGGCTGCCATAAGTAACGGGGGGAGGAGGGGGGATTTCTGGGAAGAGAGCTGGAGGTGTTACATTCTTGTGTTGTGTAAATGAGGAGTGGGAGGAAGTATAAATTCCTGCTCTTAGGTTTCTATTTCTCGCTTAGCTTTCTTTTCTCTGCGCAGCTGCAAACCTTTATCAAAATATGTCAAGGTCAACGGACAGAGGCCTCATCACCACCTGAAGAGGCCCACATGACCATATTCCGAACTTTTAATTGGAAGAATCTTTTTAACTATGGGGGGTGGGAACAATTCCATCACTTTGTATATCTGATTTACGCGCCTTATTTCTCAGATTCAGAATCCTAGTGATGCTACCACTTCATTTTCAGTAAAAGAATTCTTTTCTCTAATTTATGGAGTCTAAGTATTTCTTTCTTGGATTTTGAATGGAGCACCGACTGACATTATTCTGAATCTCCTCACCAGCCCACCCGGGGAAAATATCCAGTTTCTTCTGAGGGGGTATGATCCTCATCTCATCTCCAGCTAGCGACCAGGAGGATCTGGGAGCTGTGGGGGGGGGCAATCTTTGCTGAAACGGGAGGTGCCAGCAGCTGAATTGCTAGCGGAGCTTACCCTGGAAGAGGTTCCAGCTGTGAAGCCCAGATGGTCGTTGGGAGTTGGCTGGAAGGATCCCGAAGAGCCCCCCCCTCCTGGAATCACCAGTACCCGACGGCGTGGGAGAGAGGAGCCATGGCAAGAGAGGGAAAGGAGAGAATTTTTACTGGACCAAGCCAGGTATCTCCTCAAAGAGGCATTTGGACAACCCCAGGCTGCACCAAGGTATGAAGGGGAAGGGGGAGCAAGCTCAGCCAGAGGCAGCCAAGCTGCCCCCACCCCCATAATTCAGCCTGAGCCAGCGCAGCAGCCAGCTGCAGCCCTGGGGCCCCCAGCGGGAGGTGTGATCCCTAGAAGGCACAGAGCTCTCGAGCTGCCTCCGTTAGAACTGAAGTTTGGGGGAAATCCCAAAGACTTGGGTTTCTTCCTAGCACAAGTGTGGAGCTATATGGAAGAACATGGGGAGGAATTTACTTCAGAAGCAGCCAAAGTGAGATGTGTTACCAGGGCTCTGGAGGGAATAGGTGCAGAGTGGATGGTGACCTTGCATAATGATAACCCCCCCCCAGCTGTTGAATTATGACCAGTTCATGACTGCGCTGAGGGCAAGATTTGAGGACCCACTGGCAGAGCGAAAGGCCAGGATCAGGATGAAGACCATAAATCAGGGGCGGAGATCAGTGGCCGATTACACCCAAGAGTTTAGACAGCTGGCGTGTCATATCCAAGGCTGGTCCCAGGGAGCCCTGATAGAAGCGTTTAAAGATGGATTAAATGAAGACGTATGCCAGAGATGCATTTCCAGAAGGGACCCAAATGATTTGCAGATGTGGTACTTGCTGGCAGAAGAGGTGGAAATTGATCTAACCTGAAGCAGATGCCGGGGGGGCTCTGGGTGGAGCAAGCCTTCCCCCCCATGCTTCCAAGACGCCCCAAAGCCCCCGAAGGGAGGAGTGACGGCAAGACCCAAATCCATTGCCTTTTTCCAATGTGGGAAGGAAGGTCACCGGGCTGCAGACTGCAGGGTCAAGTGGGATCCAAAGGGGGCGCCAAAAGGAGGGAGGAAACCTGAAAAAACTCCAGCGAAGCCTCGCGAAACCACGCTTAAG
Organism: Pseudonaja textilis; assembly: GCF_049901715.1. Classification (NCBI taxonomy): domain Eukaryota; kingdom Metazoa; phylum Chordata; class Lepidosauria; order Squamata; family Elapidae; genus Pseudonaja; species Pseudonaja textilis. The sequence goes on from NW_028262976.1 coordinate 26,882, forward strand.
ACGAAGGAGGTTGTAGAGGTCGCCCCTCTGGAAGGGGAGGAGCTGGGACCTCTGACCTCCTCTGAAGACAGTGAATCTGACTCGGAAGATGACTTCCTGGTAAGTCCAAACAAGGGCCCTATGACCATTCCAGTGAAATTGAGGGTACCCACTTCAGGGGCCGAAGGGGAGATGCTAGCCTTGCTAGACTCTGGGTGCATGAGGTGTGTAATCAACACGAGTGTAGTAGAGGAAATGGGCTTAAGACTAAAACCTTTAAAAACGCCCATAGCCTTTTGCCTATTGGATGGATCAGTGGCGGGGGGCTGCCCTGCACGCTTCATAATGGAACCCCTAGAAATGACTATGGGAGAGCATAAAGAAACCCTGTGTTTTATTGTGGCCCCTGGGATGGAGCAACCGTTAATGCTGGGATTACCATGCCTCCGGAAGTGGAACCCCCACGTTAACTGGAGGAAGGGGTCGTTGCGCATACGTACCAATCAGCAACCAGAAAGGGAGGGGCGATCTCAGCCAAAGCTTCAGAATCCGGTTGAGTTAGCCTCCACAGGTACCGAGAACTTGGAGGGGGAGGAGAAAATTCCGAAGGAATATTGGGATTTAAAGGAAGTGTTCAGTGAAAAGGCCTCAGATGAGCTCCCCCCTCATCGGTCAACAGATTGTAGTATTGAAATTTTACCTGGGGTGAAGCTCCCGAAACCGAAGCTATATTCGATGACACCACGGGAATTAGAAGAGCTGAGATCGTTCATTGATAAAAATTTGAAACATGGTTTCATCCAACCCGCTAGACCCTGGGTAGCAGCCCCGGTGCTGTTCCGTGAAAAGAAAGATGGCTCCAAGCGCTTGGTGGTTGACTATAGAAACCTGAGTGCAATTTCCGTGGAAAACGTGTACCCCCTTCCTCTGATGGACATGCTGGCCCACCTGGCTAAGGGAAAAATTTTCACGAAGCTGGACTTGAGAGAAGCATACTACCAAATTTGAATTAAGGAAGGAGATGAGTGGAAAACCGCTTTCAACTGCCCGATGGGTTGTTTCCAATTCAACGTTCTCCCATTTGGCCTACAGGGCCCCCCCGCCGTATTCATGCAGATGATCCATCAGGAGTTGCATGAACATTTATACAAGGGGGGTTTGGTTTACCTTGCTGACATCCTTATCTACACGGAAACTTGGGATGAACATGTGAAACTAGTGCGATCAGTCCTACAGAAACTGCAAGCCGCCAAGTTGTACGGTAAACTGTCCAAATGTGAGTTCCATCAAGAGAAAATTGACTATTTGGGGTATCGCATCTCACATGAGGGCATAGAAATGGATCCAGGGAAAGTGCGTGTGCTGTGTTGGAATGCCCCCCTCCCCCACGCACCAGAAAACAACTTCCAAGTTTCTTGGGATTCACCAATTTTTACCGGCAATTTATCCCGGCTTTTGCTAAGATAGCAATGCCTATCACAAATCTCCTAAAAACTAAAGGGGAGGTGAAGCCAAGGCCTAGCAAACCATTGGAGTGGTCCATGAAGTGCCAAGCAGCCTTTGAAAAGCTGAAATGACTGTTTGCTGCAGAACCAGTGGTAATGCAGCTGGACATGGATGCTCCTTTGGTGATCCAAGCCGATGTGAGTGATGTGGCTGTGGGAGTGGTATTACTACAACCCTGTGCCTATACCTCCCATAAACTATCTGAAACTGAAAGAAGGTGGGCCGTATGGGAAAAAGAAGCTTTTGCAGTTCGCTGGGCTCTATTGACTTGGAGACATTTCTTGGAAGGAGCGAAACATCCGTTTGAGGTATGGACTGATCATAAGAATTTGGAGGCCTTAAAAATGCCTCCGAAGCTGTCCCCTAAACAAGTTCGCTGGGCCCAGTACTTTAAGCGATTTAACTTCTCATTGAAGTACATTCCAGGGGGGAGGAATTTTATGGTGGATGCTTTATCTAGACTGCCTCAATATAATAGTGTTCGCCAGGAAGTGATACGGCCGATTGTCTCAACCAAACAGCTAGCTGCCCCAGTGGTCACTAGAGCTCAAAAGAAGAAACAAGAAGTGGATTTATTGAATGATTTGACTGCACAATTAAAAGAAGCCCTAAAACTTGATGATTGGTTCCTGGCTCACTCGAATAACTGTACAGTTAGAGATGGTTTGGCCTGGATGGGAACAAAGTTGTATGTACCAGAAACACTGAGAAACCAAATATTACAACAAGCTCATGATTCTAAAGCGGCTGGCCATTTTGGATTCGTGAAAATCTTATACCTGGTTAAGCGGCAATTCTGGTGGCCCACGTTGAAGAAGGACATTGAGACTTATGTGGCTAGCTGCTTAATTTGCGCATCAGCAAAGAGACCTTCTGGTAAGCCAGCAGGGCTGTTACAAAATGTGGCTAGACCAACGGCTCTGTGGAAGGAAATCTCTATGGACTTCATAGTGGAATTACCCGAAAGTGCCAGAAACACGGTTATTTGGGTGGTAACCGATTTGTTTTCTAAACAAGTACACTTCATACCTTGTTCCAAGATTCCATCTGCAAAAATGTTGGCTAAACTGTTTATACTACATATCTATAGATTACATGGCATTCCTGAACGTATAATTTCTGACAGAGGGGTTCAATTTACCTCAAACTTTTGGAGGGAGTTCCTGAATAGGCTCCACCCAAGGCTTAAGCTCCGCCCACCACCCCCAAACTAATGAGACCTGTGAGAGAACTAATGAAGTGTTAGAACAATAACACACAATGTGGCAGGAAAGGTCATAAAAAGGGGCAAAACTCACTTGGCAGATGTCTCCCTTAACGACAGAAATGTTGGGCTGATTTGTGGTCATAAGTCAAGGACTCCCTGTGTAGGGTACCCTTTTCTTCTGGCGAGGACCCCGTTCACACAACACGCTTGACAAGGCCGGGGTCCTTGCAGCCCACCAGAGAGAAACCGGAGGTCCACATGGAGCCTCCTCAGGGCCTGTGAGAAACCTTGGATGACTACAGCCCCCCCCTCCCCTGGGGTCTCCCTGGGACAAACCCAGAAGTTGGGGTGGGCTCATTCCTGACCCAGGAGGGCCTTCCTCCCCCCCTGGGCCTCACCCAACTTTGGTCAGACACAGCTGGGAACCTCCTGGAGGAGAAGAGAGTCTCATCGCACATCAACCTGGCCCTGAAAAGCCACAGCTTGAATCCGGAGCCACCCAGGATCTGGTCTGCAGGCCCTGAGCGCAGAATCTGAGGGAGGTTCAGGGGGAGAACTTCCAAGCGGTGGACCTGGGATATGGGCCTTCCTCTGCTCCTCCCTGATAGGGTGGGCCTGCCTGTCCCTTCAGTTCCCCCCCACACACTCAGCCCTCAGTTCCCCCATCATTAGGCAGTGTCTTTTGGGTGATGGAAGCTCCCCAAGGGCAATCTCCAGCTACTTTGATCGGCTGGTAGAAGCGGCCTTGGGGTGAGCGCAGACACACTCTCCCCTCGCCACGAGGCCGCTTCTATTGTCTGACGAAAGCTCCCTGAAGGCAGAGTCCCCAGCCCCTTTGGGGCGTGGCGTGGCTGCCCATGTTCCCTCGCCATTAGGCCGTATCTTTCAGGCAATGGAAGCCCCAAGGCCGCTTCTACCGGCCGATCGCTGGTGACTGCCCTTGGGGAGCTTCCATCGCCCAAAAGACATTGCCTAATGGCGAGAGGACATAGGTAGCCATGCCTCTCCCCCAAGCAGCTGGGGACTCTGCCTTCAGGGAGCTTTCGTCGGTTGATAGAAATGGCCTCGTGGAGAAGTACTTGTGTATGGGCCGCTCTAGGTGGGGGAGGAAATTAAGTCCTCCCCGAAAAGATGGCCTAGCCATTTTTTCGGGGGTTAAAAAAAAATAAGGCCCAGACTTATTTTGTGAGAAACATGGTAGATAGATAGATAGAGAGAGAAAGAGAGAGAGAGAGAGAGAGAGAGATCAATGGGTAGATATAGATAGATGATAGAGATAGTTATGAATGGATAAATAGATATAGAGATAGAAAGAAAGAAAGAAAGAAAGAAAGAAAGAAAGAAAGAAAGAAAGAAAGAAAGAAAGAAGGAAGGAAGGAAGGAAGGAAGGAAGGAAGGAAGGAAGGAAGGAAGGAAGGAAGGAAGGAAGGAAGGAAGGAAGGGATAGATTGCACCTGCAGAACTTACAGTCCATTCTTTATTTAAAAAACTAAGAAAAAACAAAATATAAAGAATCTTGGTGTATTATAGGAACATGGTAAGATAACACAGGAATGACAAGAAAATAAAAATAAAAAAATTCCATCCATTCTATATTTTTCTCCCTATTTACCCAACGATCTAGTCCACAAGTTGTCACTTTCCTGCTTCTTAATGAGCTTTTATCTCAAAATTAATATTGCTAGAAAAGATGGGAAATGAAATTTCACTTCAGGCACAAGCAATTTTAAAACCGACTGCAATTAAGATCAATATATGGGATTATGACATAAAAGAGAATTCCAAACAGGGTCTACTCTTAACCTTGGCAGAGATCAAGGGTGCCGATTGTCATTACAAGACAGGCAACACTACAGTTAAATGGCATTAACTTGAAGTGGCATCAAACTCCATAGCTCTGAGTGACCTTCCCCAGCAATCTCTGGAGACAAGAGGCCACGTTGGAGGCCAGCAGAAATCAATTCCCTGGGTGCTGAATTCTTTTCCCCAGCATCACTTTCTGGACTTGCCCTGACAGGAAGGAAGGACCACAGCCGAAACAGAACAATGATCCCAGGGGTGTGTGTAATTTTTACTAACATGTTTCATTCCAGCCTCTCCTCTGCAGATGGAGCCCAGAAAAAGTGCAGGATCCCAAGAGGAGAAGTTGCTTCTTGCTGTAATTATGACCATCTGCGCCTTTGAGACCTGTGATGCTATATCTCCAGTTTTTGACTGATGCAGGCATTAGACTGAAGCCACATGCAAAGGATCTTGTATCAGAAAAGGATAAATTCCTCGGGTGAAGCTCTCTGGGACCAAGTTTTGGGACAGGTACAGGCTCTGCTCTTGATTGCACCTTTCTCTCCTTTGCAGATGAAACTGAGTGATTCTCTGCTTAAATCAGGAAAGCCACTGGCGCTTCTCAGAGTCTTTGCATTTCTCCAGCTGTTCCTGTTGTTTGTCTTAGAAACAGGAAGCGGATTGATTCATGCCACGAATGATGGACCTCCTGCTTCTGCTTCTGCTGCTGCTGGTTTCCCCATCAGTCTGTGGGAAGCTGAGAAGGAAATGCCCATTGAGTTTGGAGCACCAGGGTGGCTACAATCCATGGAGCTTTTACAGACCAGGAGACCATCTCATTGGTGTGGTCACAACTGAAATATTGGTTTCATCTATAATGTGGCCTTTCAACAGCCCTCCTTCTATACCTTCTCCTTCGTAAGTCATGCACCTGAATGAAATCCAGATGATTTTCCTTTCTCAGTTCATTCCTGAGTTCATCACTTGAATAATGACCTTTGTTTAAGTAGTGACTGAAACAATTGTAGTTGCCTCTCTCATTTGCATAATTGATCATTCGATTTGGATCAATGTTGGCCTAAGGCTTAGTAGGTTTGTGAAGAATTATATATTTTAAAAACATTTGTTGTTGCTATTGAATATAATAACATGAATATTGTTTTTACAATAGGGAGACTTCTGCTCTAACAAATACCCTAATTTTTTTTACAATAGGGAGACTTCTGCTCTAACAAATACCCTAATTTCAATTTTTGGTATTCAAATGGTCAGCAAGAATTCCCAGCTCCTGCACAATCTCACACTTGGTTACTACAACCATGAAAACTCTGGAAGCACCTTCCGCACTTCAGATGCCTTGCTGGACATGCTTTCCACTGGAGAAGCCAATGTCCCCAACTACGGCTGTGGGAGGAAGGAGAACCTCTTGGCTCTGATTGATGCAGCTGCCAGGGACATCTCCATCCAGATGTCAACGTTTGTAGGCACCTACAAAGTCCCACAGGTTTGTGTGTTTTTCTCTATCTAAGGTGAGCAGGGTGGTGGTGATGAACAACAGATCCAATATCTTCATAGAATTCAAGAGCAGCTTTTCAGAACATTAGAACATTAGGACAGAACATTAAACTATGTTTTAGTCTATTATGTTCATCTCCAAGTTGACCATTAAAGACCTGAAGAGCCGTCAGGTCCCTGTAGAGGATATTCTACTGAATATTCTACTGTTGAAAAACTATCCAGGTTTTGAGGTCCTCCATTAGCATGTTCATTTTCACATATCTATAATATCTGCCTTATCCAATTGGAATCAAGTTGGCAAGAGTCCTGTCTATGTATAAAAAATTATTGAGATCACAGGATCTGAAGAGGATCTTTGGGGTGGATAAAAGGAGTTCAGCTCCTGCCCTCAGAGATAATTTCTGCTTTGTATAAATTCAGGGTATGTAATTATTTGGGTTAAAATTAAAGTGATGAAACAGACATAGTCCCAAAACAGACAAAATTTCAATTAAACACTTATTGGATGGTACAACTGTTAGCAGTTGTGGTCTCTTAGTCTCTTGTACTTCAAGAGAAGAAGCTGAAAAATTGCTTCACAAAGAATTGGGATATAGAAGCTGAGAAAGAGGTTTTAGTACTCAAAAATAGCATATAATTCAGCCCTATATCTTAGACCCAGACATTTTATCTAACATCTGCTAATTTGAATCTAATTGTTGGAATTGTACGGGTGACACAGAAATTTACATTGCATTTTTATTGTTTTTTTGTTTAATATGTTTTTGCGTTCCATTTTTATATACAATCTCGTTAATATTATGTCTTAAATATTTTAAACCATGACTAAGGAAGAAACTATTCTTATATATTCATCAGAACAAAATTGGGTTTGTCAATAAGTAATATTTTGGAGTTTATCTGGACCACATTGTAACACAGCATTCTTCATTACTTTTTCAGATCACTGCTCTAATTCCTTCAGAGGCTCTGAGTGATAAAAGGAGATTCCCCTTTTTCCACCCATTGCTCCCCAAAGAAGGATTCCAATACCCAGCAATTGTCCAGCTGCTCCTCCATTTCAGATGGACCCTGATTGGTCTCTTTGCTTCAGACACAGAAAATGGAGAGAATTTCATGAGGACTTTCCCTCCGATGCTTGTCAGGAATGGAATTTGTGTGGTTATATCACAACGATTCACAACAACAGGACATGTAGCACCCCTCAGGGAGGCCCTTTCTAAGTGGAGACAAATCAATGTCTTTGTTCACTTTATGGAATTTATATTTATCTGGGAGAGAATTCTTCCTTTCCATGAAGCACTTATGCATTTGCCAGGACCCATTGAAGGGAAAGTCTGGATCCTCACAAATTTTGTAGGGTATGCAATAAAGAAGCACAGACTTCTCAAACACATCCATAGTATTTGGAATTTTGGTTATCTGAATAAAAAAAGGCCAAGGGATGCTGCCTTTGAACCTTATTTCTTTGTGGAAGATCAGTTTCAAGATCATTATTTCCGCTGTTCCCTTTCCAAGCATGTCTTTTCTGTCAAAGGCCGCAGAAGATGTACCCAGAAAGCCCCACTGGAGACCCAAGAGAAAAGGAACAGGAAACGGATCATAAATGTCCATCATCGCTACAGTATCATTCAGACTTTGGCCCAGGCCATGAATGCCGCTTATTCCTCCAGATCGAGGAGGGGGAGGAAGGAGGGAGAAAAGAGGTTGGGGGCTCCGAGGCTGCAGCCATGGCAGGTATGGGGGGTCCCAATAGGGATCCATTCATCTGAGATCCTTTGGAGAAGGAACCGAAAGGAGAAGGAGGGGAACATCTCAACCTTTTTGTGCTGTAAAAGGTCAAGAGATTTGCACCATCTAATTGCTCCTGTCTGACGCTCCGGAATAACAGGGAGCAGATCTGAAGTTTCTGTCTAGCCTCTGTTGGAAGAAATCTCCTTCTGGGTTCAGGTCCAAGTAGGGAAGAAAGACGCTGGAAACATGGTGACTGCTTGGAAGATGGTTTAATGGTGGACAGGAGCACATGCCTTGGTTGAGGAAAGAAGGGCTGAGATGCTGAGAGTGCAACTGTTTGATGCCCTCTGTTGGGATTTGAATTTGAGCTTGTATTCTGATTGGTTGTCAGGCTCCCATGGGGCCATGCAGGGCCAACTCTGTAGGCTGTCCTGAGTCCCAGGCTTGGTTGAGCCTGGCTGGATGGTGATGTAATGAAAGGGCTTTGGGCAATTCCTATATAGCTTTACTTGGAGTAGATCTTTGTTATGTAAAATAGAGTGGCCTAGGCCAGAGTAATGGTCCATTAGCAAAGGTGGGAGGGGGCTGAGTTTCAGCCTCTCTGAGTTTCTACTTTTCTTTTTAGGGGAAATATATTCTCCCTTTTTAGTCTATCCTAAAATATTTCATTTTCCTAGGAGAGGGGAGGGTTTTAACTCCCAACACCTCTTTCAGTCATTGGAAGAGTGTTGAATCCTCCCTTGTCCAATTGAGAGATTTTGTAAGTTGGAGAAGCTGCTCTCATAATCTCCTCCTCGTCTTCTCTCAAGACTCCGTTTCAGGTTGCAGTCAAGTACGATTTTGAGATTGTTTTCATAAACATATATTCATGTACAAATAACTCAAGATGGCAAATGTCTCCAACACAGCTTCCTCCTTCAACCTATCCATTTTACATCAGAACAGAATTTGGCCCCATTCAGAGAAACTTCCTCCTATTGATCTGAGAACTGCAGTTGCACATAAAAAAGTTCCGAATTTCCCGGATATTTTATTAGGAGAGGCGTCACAAAGTGAATCCCTGAGTCCTGATAGGAGATGCAGCATAGGAGGCTGCGAGCTGCAGTTTGAGTGACCCCTTGTCCACAGGGGCCCAATCTCAGCTCAGGCGTTCTTTCTTTGTATCAGCCCCCTGAAACGGCTCTCGTTAATTCCCTTTGGACTTTTTGCAGGGTTATTTGATATAAATATCTCGTTGCTCTAAAGGCTGCTCAAATAAATATTCTTGGGAAGAGCAGCCCCATCTTGTTGGATTTCCAGATCTTTGAGACCTTGTTTGAGTTCACTAAGTGCACTAACTTATCCCCCATCCTTAAAAGCCCTTCCCTGCAGAAGCCACGGGGGCTGAGTACCAATGAGTAGTTGTGTGTTCATTTTCCCCACAACAACCCTTTGAATTGAGTTGGGCTGAGAGACTGGCCCCAAATCCCCCAGCCTGCTTCATGACCAAGGCGGGTCTTGAACTCACAGCCTCTTGGTTTCTACTTCGGAGGCTTAATCAGTAGAGCAAACTGGCTCCCTTATATACTTATCAAGCTTCGCACAATCCTTCATCAAGTGAATCATTAATGTTCTTATATGAGATACTATAATTTATCAAATCCTAAAACCCAGATATTTTTCTACTGCTTTTTAGTCATACAATTGTTTCTAGGAGAAATCATAAATATTTTTCTGGAAAGTTGGTAATGTTTAAATAACATAAAAGTATATTTGCCTGAGAATTGTTATAAATCTTGTATAATAGCAATTTATCAACACTATTATATTGACAACATAGAAAAATTGATGACTTAACGACAAAATGTTTTAACTTCCCACTTTCATGACAAAGATTAAAAAAAGTAAAGATTATTTGAGTACCATTTTTAAATCTGTTTTTATACATTTAATTATCATACCATCCACCCCTCTCTTAACTGGGTTTCTGATCACATCACAAAATTGTTTATTACTCTTTCCTGAGATTGAGTTATATCAGCAGTATTTCCATAATGTATTTAGGAAATGAAATAATATGTGTGGATGACCTGCATCGAGCACATAAGTTATATCCCCCCTTTCCCACAATCCATTTAGAAAGGGCCTTGATAGGAGGGAATGACTTTTGGAGGGGTGGAGGAGAGATTCTGGCTGGGGAAGAACCAGAGAAGAGGAGGACACCTACAGCTGCATTAAAAAAAAGGGTTGGTGGGAGATTTGTACTTTCTGACTCCCCAAATCCTGTCAGTGCAGCATTACAGCGAAGTGGGCCTAGCTCAGGTTTCCTGTCTGGGCTTCCCGGGAGAGGATGACCCTGACAATTTTCTTCTTCAGAAATCCGTGTTTCTGATAAGCAACCTGTTGCTTTCAGGGAGTTCATAAATCTCCTTTTTTATGTTGTTCAACTATATTTCGTCAAAATCTATATTGTCAAAATATGATCGACAATTTTTTGTGTGGAGGTGTCCTCCTCTTCTCTGGTTCTTCCCCAGCCAGAATCTCTCCTCCACCCCCCCAAAAGTCATTCCCTCCTATCAAGGCCCTTTCTAAATGGATTGTGGGAAAGGGGGGACATAACTTATGTGCTCTATGCAGGTCATCCTCACATATTATTTCATTTCCCAAATACATTATGGAAATACTGCTGATATAACTCAATCTCAGGAAAGAGTAATAAACAATTTTGTGATGTGATCAGAAACCCAGTTAAGTGAGGGGTGGATGGTATGATAATTAAATGTATAAAAACAGATTTAAAAATGGTACTCAAATAATCTTTACTTTTTTTTTTTCCTTCACTTGTAAGATAGGGGTAATACCTATTTTCCTAATGAAGCATGTGTGTAAATTAGACAACTACGGAAGAAAGTTTCAAATGTGAAAAAGCGTCTGGGATAAGAAACAAAGTTTTGTGCTTTTAAAATTGCTGCATGTTCCCATTCTAGTTCCATCCTTTCCTGGAGAAGAATGAGTTTGTCAATATTTCAGACTTTAAACTCTACATTGACCCAAATGGAAAAGTAGCAGCAGATTTGTTCATTTTGGGCTTCTTGGTTCTTCCCAGGGATGATCCCAGGAGTGAAATGCTGGCGTATTTTGTAAGACAGAGACTTTCTATCAGACAAGATGCTCTTTCACGGCTAAAGGTGCTCAACAAGGTAGGAGAAAGTTTTGCTGTCTTTCCTCTGTTTTCCAAAGCCTGAGGTCCCATTTCAAGAGGGCTGATGCTATTCCCCAAAGGTGGTTGACCTTCACTGAGAATTGAATCTGGGCAGGAGAAACCGGATTTTTCCCTTAGGCTGCTTGGGAGGCTTCGATATTGTTCCATTTTGTGGACCACGTACAATTAAGGGTCTCCATCAAAGGGGTGAGAATCCGACAAGGGCTGGGGAATGTCTCCCTAGTAGCTTCTGGTTGTTTGCTCCTTGTGCCCAGAAGAGCAACGAAGGCGGCAATTCTGCTGACCGGGCCCTGAATCCAGGCTTGGACTGTATCGGATGGGATTGAATCATGATTGGACGGAGATCCTTTTGGTCCCATTGGGGGAAAGAAGCTTTGTTCCGGACTAGCAGGCTTGAAAGCCTGCAACTCTGATTGGCCCGCAAATAGCAGATCGTGATTGGTCACCGCAGTCTGATCCGATTGGCTAGTAAATGGGCTGCCGCAATTGGCCCTGCCAAGAGCGGCAAACTCTAATCGCTTTCATTGGCTGCCTAGCCGCAGCCAGCCCTATATAAGGGGCTGCTGCGGCTGGGCTTCTTAGCTCAGATCTGAAGTCACTAATAAAGACCTGTTGTTGTTATCTGAGTCTTGCCTCTGTTCTTGAACCATCCTCCCAAATCTAACACTGGCGACGAGGATGGGATGCGGAGGCAACGAAGTCTACTGATTTTGAACTAGCTGAAGGAGCACATGACTGACAGAGCGCAACGACGGCGACATGCCAGCAGCGCTATACCACCCGTCCCATTCAATCCAGCTAGCGAGGACTGGGACTCATATATGGACAGGTTTCAAATGTTCCTAGAGTCCAACAACCTAAAAGATGCCACGCCCAGCAAGAAACAGGCCGTTTTTCTAACCCATAATGGACCAGCCATTTTTAAGATGGCTAAAGCATTAGTGAAACCAGCTGAAGTTAAAACGATGGATTGGGACACCCTTGCTCCCATCCTGCGCAACCATTACACCCCAGCAGTACCAACTTTCATTCACAGACACGAGTTCTATCAGAGGTACCAGCTTGAAGGTGAGAGCGTTGGGGATTTCGTGGCAGACCTGAGGAACCTGGGTGGTTTATGTGGCTTCGCCAATCTCGAAGAAGCCATGAGAGACCGAATCATCCTTGGCCTTAGAGATCCAACTGTCCAGAGCAAGATCATGGCCAAGGGAGACATCTCGCTTGCAGATTCCTTAGCAGATGCCACCGCAGCTGAAGCCACTCATAAATCAGCAGCACGAATGCGCCGAACCAGTGGAACCAACCGCCAACCCACCAACGATGCTGGGAAACCTTCAGACAAGTACACATTGACCACCCATCATGAAGATGTCGACAGAGAGCGAGGAGGAAGTCGTCCACAGACTCCGGTCAGAACGTGAGCAACGGGACCAGCGGGGTCATAAACCCAACTACCAATGCACCGGATGCGGTGGAAACCATCCTCGATCCGAATGCAGATTCTTAGACGCCATGTGTCGTTTTTGCGAAAAACAAGGGCATATTGCAAAAGTATGCAGAAACAAAATAAATTTCAGCCCCAGACGGAGAGGGAGCAGCCCGAAAAGGAATGATGGCAACTCCACCACACAGAGGGACCACCCTAGCAACCAGTGGAACCAGTACAGCAGACCCCAAAGGTTTAATGGCACGTCCCGACGAGAAGAGGCTCATCAAACCATCACCATCAGCCACGCTTCATCACTAGATGCTAAAAGAATCCATGTAAAGGTCACCATCGAAAATAAACCTTGCATCATGGAAGTTGACTCTGGGTCCTCACTATCCTGGAAAACGCTCAAGCAACTGATTCCCAACATCCGATGCCAAGACCTCAGCAGTCAGAGACTCATACTGAAAGATTATCAAGGCAACCGGATTCCAGTCGCAGGTACCCGCCATTTCCAGGTCTCTTTCAAGGGACATAATGCAATTCTACCACTCACCATTGTAGACAGAGACCGGCCAAGTCTATTGGGCCTTCAGTGGTTCGCACCATTAGGAATTGGAATGGTTGGCATCCATCATACTGAAGACTATGACTGGGAGGCAGACCTTGTCCACGATTTCCGAGAAGTGTTCAACAAAAACTTAGGCAAGTACAAGGCGTCCCCTATTTTGTTTAATCTTCGCCCTGACATTGCGCCCATTCGCCTAAAGCCACGCCGAGTTCCCTTTGCTCTCAAACCCAAAATTGATGAGCAACTGGACAAATTAATTGCACAAGGCATGTTAGAGCCCATTGACCACGCCCAATGGGAGACACCAATTGTCACCCCCATAAAGCCTGATGGGTCCTTGAGAATCTGTGGTGACTACAAGGCCACCCTCAATCATGCGCTGCAGCAGACTGCCTATCCGGTACCAGTCATTCAGCATCTCCTGCATTCACTTGGGGGTGGCAGAATATTCACAAAATTAGATCTGGCCCAAGCGTATCAACAGCTGCCAGTTGATTCTGAAACTGCAGAAGTCCAAACTATAGTCACACATTGTGGTGCATTCAAATGCAATAGGCTCCAGTTTGGAGTAAGTGTAGCCCCAGGCATCTTTCAAAGCCTGATGGAGAGACTATTACAAGGTATAAAAGGGGTCGTGCCCTATTTTGATGACATACTAATAGCAGCCCCAACAAAAAGCCAATTAGAGAAATGCCTCAGAACAGTCCTACAAAGGTTCAAAGATGCTGGCCTCAAGGTTAAGAAGGAAAAGTGCCAGCTATGCACAGAAAGGGTGGAGTTTCTTGGCTACCTTCTTGACAAACAAGGAATCCACCCTACAGAAAAGAAATTGCAGCTATAAAAAATGCCCCAAGACCTAAAAACAAAACTGACCTCCAAGCCTTCCTGGGACTTATTAACTTTTATAACATTTTCCTACCCCAGAAGGCAACTGTTGCTGAGCCCTTTCATAGACTACTCGATAAAAGGGCCTCCTGGATTTGGGGACGTCGGGAGGAACATGCCTTCCAGCAAGTAAAAGACCTCCTTACCTCTGATGCAGTGCTAATTCACTCCCCTTAACTGTTACTTGTGATGCCTCACCATTTGGGGTGGGGGCCATCCTGAGCCACGTCCTACCAAATGGCTCAGAGGCACCAATTGCATTTTTTTCAAGAACTCTGTCAAAAACAGAAAGAAACTATAGTCACCTAGATAAGGAAACCCTTGCTATTGTCTCTGCGATTAAAAGGTTTCATGAATATGTATATGGGAGACCATTTTCTATTATCACGGATCATAAGCCATTACTTGACATTCTGGTGGGCGACAAATCCACCAGAATGGCGTGATGGTCGGAATTCCTAGCTGCCTACGACTATCAACTAGAATATCACCCGGGGAAATCTATTCCTCACGCTGATGCCTTGAGCCGCTCGCCACTACCCAAGCCACAGGAAGACCCAGCTCCCACGCTCCCAGTACTACAGATTGAGACAATTCCCTCGCCTCCACTAACGGCCCAGGACATCGCCTTTGAAACTAAAAGAGACTCTTGTTTGGCACAAGTTCTTGGCTGGGTGGAGAGGGGATGGCCAGAATACGAACCCAAGGAAACCTTTAAGCCATTCAAAAACAGACAGACAGAACTTTTCTCACAAAGAGGGTGTGTTTTATGGGGAAACCAAGTCGTCATACCAACTAAACTACAAAAAAAACTCCTACAAATGCTACATGATGGACACCCGGGCATCGTGTGTATGAAAGCGCTGGCAAGAAGTTACGCCTGGTGGCCAGGTATGGACAAACAAATTGAATCCTGGGTCGCCTCTTGTAACAGATGCCAGGAAAACCACTCAGCCCCACCAAAAGCTCCACCAGCAGAATAGGAAACACCCGGGGGTCCATGGTCACACATTCATATTGACTTAACGGGACCTACTAGAGGCCACACTTTCCTAATAACTGTAGATGCGTATTCTAATTGGCTTGAGGTCAATAAAATGAAAACAACCACTACAGAGGCAGTCATCAAGAAATTGAACAGACTCTTTGCCACACACGGCCTACCTGATGTCCTAGTTTCTGACAATGGGCCTCAATTTACTGCCTTAGCCTTTGAACAATACCTAGCTGAACGGGGCATCCGACATGCACTCACATCGCCAGGCCATCCAGCGGCGAATGGTAGGGCTGAACGAATGGTTCAGTTCACAAAGAAAACCCTACAGAAAATGGAACAAGGTAATATCCACGATAAAGTCACTAGAATGCTGCTTCTTCAACACATTACACCTAACAGCACGACTAACAAGAGCCCAGCTGAACTCCTGATGGCCAGGAAACTCAGATCGCCTCTAGACCGTTTGCACCCTGCCTACACCCCGGAAAAGCCCCTGGGTTCCAGCAGCAAGCATCGCGCCTTTAAGGTAGGAGACCTTGTATTTGCAAAAAAATTTTCTGGGGATGCCCTCTGGATTCCTGCTCAAATAACTCAAGTCACGGGTCCCCGGTCCTACCGTCTACTGACCACTGATGGCAGAGCATGGAAACGCCATATTGACCAGCTACGCTCTTGACTGCCCACAACTTCCATCCCTGACCCCAGCCTTGACACCAGGGGGGGAGGGGAAGCCATGAGCCCAGAAATAGAACCAACACCTGTGTATTCAGAACTAACACCGAGATCACCACACCATAGCTTGCAATACTCACCAGCTTTAGTTGAACCTGGGCAGACGAACACTTCATCAAGGAGCAGCAGCCAAGCAGGTTCAGCGAGCCTGGGGAGCCATAGCAGTAGCAACGAAGCTGAGGACTCAATCACCCCGGGGGCATCAGAGAAGAGCCCCAACCATGGCACCGGTTCACCGTTCCGACACTTTTCCCCAAGCAGGATGAAGCTTCTCTCCCAATGGGACCAAAAGGACCTCCACCCAATCATGATTCAAATTCATCTGAATTCAGGCCCTGGTCAACAGAATTCCCTTTTTTCTTTGCTAGTTTGGGCACAAGGAGCAAAGCAACCTGAAGCTCTTAGTGACAAATTCCCCAGCCCTTGTGGGTTTCTCACCAGTTTGAAGGAGATACGAAATGAGAGATGTTAAGTCGGTCGATCAGTACCAAGAAGAGACATGAGGCAGTGACTTTTTAAAAGCTCTTTTTATTTCAAGTTAGATTTGATCGCCGGCTTGGAGTGGCAGCGGTTTATATTGAACTTGCACAGGGTGCTGCAGCCAATGACAGCCGTTCGAATCACCCGCGATCGGCTCGGCCAATTGTAGTTGCTTTGTAATGGCCAATCAGTGCTGTACACTCGACCAATCCGAGTGCTGTGCATTTTAGCCAATCAGAACACAGGGTTACAAGAATGCAAATACAAATACAGAACACCCCTCCCCTCTTGGTTCGGTCCTATGTGACGTAGTCCCGTAAGTAGGTGGGGCTCCGTACTTGTCTACTGGTCCTGCGCAGGTTAGTTGTCTCTTGGTCTCCGGCTGGTTCGGTCGCGGTCTGTGTTGCTCTCTGCCTCATCGATGGAACCACCTGGAAGGGTGAATCAGGCCTTTCGCCATGGCTCCCTCCTGGTCTACCCGGGCTGGTCGAGCTGCTGGTTTCACTGCTCCCACCTGGGCTTCCTGGGCTGGTTGAGCTGGCTTGGCTGCTTCTTCCAGGCGAGGCTTCGAGCGGGTCCTCTCCCGGTGCTTCGGCTGGTAAGTATTCTTGGTTTCTTTTTTGTTGGGGTTGTCTGTTTTGTTTTTCAGGGTTTTCCCTCCCCTTTGGCTGGTGTTTTGGTGCTCCCCCTCTCCTCCTGGTTCTTTATTTCTGTTTATTTGCATGTCGGTTGTATTTCCCGTGGTAGTTCTTGATCTTTGTTGATCGATGTGCCGTTTCCATGCTCGCCTGTTGTTCATTTGTAACCGGTATGAGCGGGGACCTGTTACTTGGGTTATTGTTGCCGGTACCCAGAGTGGGTCCCCCGTGAAGTTCTTTGCATATACTGCATCTCCTGGTATGAACATTTGGTGCTTGCTGGAGGAGCCGGGGGGTTCCGGGTTGTATGTGGGGTGCAGCCAGTCTAGTGGGGATCTTAATTTTCTCCCCATTAACAGTTCTGCCGGGTTCTTGTTCATTGTTGTGTTCAGGGTTATGTGTTGTATGAATAGCATCCTGTTGATTCTGTCCTGTATATCCCCGGTTTCAATTTTTTGAATTGTCTGTTTTGTAAATTGGACCATTTGTTCCGCCCTCCCATTCGCCGCCAGATGTGCTGGTGCTGTCAGCGTGTGCTGTATCCCCCGTTCCGCTAGGAATCTTTCGAACGGTAGCACAGTAAACTGGGGCCCGTTGTCAGATACAATTACATCTGGGAGGCCGCGGGTTGAGAATAGTTTGTTGAGTTCTTTGTTGAAGGCTTCTGTGGTGTTCGTCCTCATGTTGCTTACCTCCAACCAGTTGGAGTAAGCGTCTACCATCACCAGGAGTGTGTGTCCCTTTGTGGGTCCAGCGAAGTCTATGTGAATCCTGGACCATGGCCCTCTGGGGGTTTCCCCTTCCAGGATTGGGGTGGTGGGTGGGCTCGGCCTGGATTCTTGGCATTGCTTGCATGATGCCACCCAGGCTTCAATCTCCTTGTCCATCCCTGGCCACCAAGCGTGACTTCTGGCCAGGGCTTTTGTTCTGATGATGCCCGGGTGCCCTTCGTGAAGCATGTCCAAAACCCTTTTCTGTAATTTTTCTGGGATAACGACCCTGTCTCCCCACAGTATGCAACCTTTTTGTGTAAAGAGTTCTGTTTGTCGGCTCCGGAAAGTCCTGAACTGTTCATCGTCATCTTTTTCTGGCCACACTTTCTCCACCCACTTTAAAACCCACACCAGACGTTTGTCTTTATTGGTTTCCTGGGCAATGTCTGACGCAGTTAGGGGGAGATTGGGTAAGGTCTCTATGCTCAGGGTGGACATGGCGGGCGCTGGGTCGGCGTCCAGGTTGGGCAACGGAGTGCGGCTCAAGGCATCTGTATGTGAGATTGACTTACCAGGGCGATGGATTATCCGGTAATTGTAGGCGGCAAGGAATTTGGACCACCTTGTTATTCTTGGAGATAGAATGTTCGGGGTGGCCCTGTCCCCCGCCAGGATCCCGAGCAATGGTTTGTGGTCGGTGATGATGGTGAAGGTTCTGCCTTAAAGGTACTTGTGGAACTTCTTTAGGGCAGTGACAATTGCCAGGGCCTCCTTGTCGAGCTGGCTGTAATTCCTTTCTGGTTTTGAGAGGGTCCTTGAAAAGAAGGCGATGGATGCTTCCTTTCCATCAGAGAGAGTGTGGCTGAGGATGGCCCCGATGCCGAAGGGTGATGCGTTGCATGTTAGTGCTAGAAGTAGTGTCTCACTGTATTAGATGAGGACAGCGTCCGATGTGAGTAGGTCTTTCATTCAGTTGAATGCGTTTTCCTCTCACCTTCCCTAGTTCCAGGTGGCTGTCTTGTCCAGCAGCCTATGCAATGGTTCCGCCGTGGTCGCCTTTTGGGGCAGGAAAACATTATAGAAATTAATCAGTACCAGAAACGCCTGCAGTTCAGTTTTACTCCTTGGTCTAGGGGCTTCCTTGATGGCCCTGATTTTTTTTTCTGTTGGGTGGATCCCATGCTGGTCTAGGAGGTACCCTAGAAATTCGACTCTTTCAGTGCGCAGCTGGCATTTCTCTTTCTTGACTTTTAACCCCGAGTCTTTGAATCTTTGAAGCACCTCCCTCAGACGGCTCTCCAATTGTTTTTGGTTGGCCGCTGACACCAGCACGTCATCAAAGTAGGGCAACTACCCCCTTGATGCCTTGGAGTAGCCTCTCCATTAAACTTTGGAAGACCCCCAGGGCTACGCTGACTCCAAACTGGAGCCTCATGCAGCGGAAAGGGCCATCCCCGTGGTGGGTGAATGGGGGGGGGGGGGGGGGGGGGGGGGGGGGGGGGGGGGGGGGGGGGGGGGGGGGGGGGGGGGGGGGGGGGGGGGGGGGGGGAGGCCAATAACAACCGTTTGGTGGGTTTCTTCTCGTTGCTGAGCCTCATTGAAATGCCTGTTTCTTCCCTCCTGGCTCCATCAGCTCTTGGTGTGTCGGTCTCTGTGCCTCGGGGGGGGTGCTGTCTCGTCTCCAGAGGCTGCTGCCTCGACGCTGAGGGCTGTGGTTCTGTTTGAACTGGCACACCTTGGCGATGTGGCCCTGCTTGTCGCAGTACCGGCAGATTGCATCAAAGAACCGGCATTCTGACCATGGATGGTCACCCCCGCACCCGGCGCACTGGAACCCCGACTTACAACCTCGCCGCTCGCGCCGGTCTCGTTCCGTCTGGAGCCGGTGGATGTCTTCCTCTTCGTCTTCGGTGTTGGTGAGGGAGTCGAGATCGCCATGATGTGTGGAGGTGGTTGCTCGGCAGTTGGTCTCGGCCTGCTTCTCGTCGGGGTTGGGGTTGCCTCGGTTGGTGCGGGCTGGTCCACAGTGCTCATTTTTCGCATGCAGGCCGCCGACTTCCTGGTTGCCTCCGCTGCGGTTACCTCGGCGAGAGCATCGGTAAGGGATATGTCGCCCCTCACCATTAGCTGGCTTTGCAGGACGGGGTCTTTGAGTCCAAGGATGACACGGCCTCGCAGTGCTTCGTCCATGTCAGTGAACCTGCACAGGCCCCCAAGGTCCCGTAGATCAGCCACAAAGTCGCTGATGCTCTCACCCTCCTTCTGATCCCGCCGGTAGAAGTCGTGCCGGCGGATGACGGTCAGTACCACAGGTGCCTAGTGGCTTCGCAGCAATGGCTCGAGGTCAGCCCAGTCCATCACCTTTACATCGAGGGGTTTGGTGAGGGCCTTCGCCATCTTGAACACTGCGGGCCCGCAGTGGGTCAGGAACACGGCCCTTTTTCTCTACCCATTTGTGTCCTTCAGGTTGCTGCTTTCTAACAACATGAGGAATCTATCGATATAAGATTCCCAGTCCTCGGCAGCTTGGTTGAAAGGTGCAGGTGGCGCAGTGCTGCTGGCCATGTTGCCAGTTGCTTTTCCGTGGTGCCACGTGCGAGGTGGGTCTTTGCTTCACAATCCCACCTTCGTCGCCAGTGTTAAGTCGGTCGATCGGTCCCAAGAAGAGAAGCGAGGCAGTGACTTTTTAAAAGCTCTTTTTATTTCAAGTTAGATCTGATCACCGGCTTGGAGGGGCGGCGGCTTATATTGAACTTGCACAAGGTGCTGCAGCCAATGACAGCCGTTCGAATCACCCGCGATCGGCTCGGCCAATCGCGGTTGCTTTGTAACGGCCAATCAGTGCTGCACACTCGACCAATCCAAATGCTGTGCATTTTAGCTAATCAGAACACAGGGTTACAAGAATGCAAATACAAATACAGAACAATAGATGGTTCACAAAATGGAGCAGTGAGAGAAGGTAAGGGTGATCATGGGGGATAGTGAAGTGGCTGGGTCCCTAACTTCCCCTCTCTCTCCCCCACTCTGTGTGTGTGTGTGTGTGTGTGTCTGTGAATGTGAATGTGAATGTGTGTGTGTGTGTGTGTGTGTCTCCCTCAAAGCTGTGGCTGGGCCAAGCCAGCAAGCTCTCCTTGGTGCTCTTTGCTACTTCATTCATTTCTTCTTTTTCAAATCAAGATTGGCTGAACAATGATTGCCAGACCGTGGTGGAAGCGTCCAATCAGGCGACCGTCCTCCTCCTCCTCTTCCTCCTCCTCTTCCTCCTCCTCTTCCTCCTCCTCTTACACACGGCAGCTGTGGATGGATCAGGAGGGTGCAGTTGTGTGGGGAGACACTCGTTCCTTAAGTGAGCAGCCACCCACCCCGTACTCGGTTTTGCTGTGCTTTGGCATTTGCTTGAGGAGCATCTCCCCGTGCACATGCACCCTCCCGCCCCTACCAAAACCACTGGTTGCAAGAGGAGGAGGACGAAAAGGAGGGGAAGTGTTGCCCGAAGGGACGCTTCCACCACGGTCTAGCGATCGTTGTTCAGCCAGTCTGGATTCCAAAAACAAGAAATGAAAAAAATAACGAAAAGCGCCAAGGAGACCTTGCTTCCTTGGCCCAGCCGCAGCTTTCAGGGAGACACACACACACAGAGTGGGAGAGAGAGAGAGGGAAGCTAGGGACCCAGCTGCTTCGCTACCCCACAGTCACCTTTACCTTCTCAGGGCAGGTGAGGGAGGGGAGGGTGAGGGGCAGGGCCAGCCACTTCAGCAAGGTGAAGAGGGGGTGACCAAGCACAGGTGAGGAGAAGCCTGGGAATGGTGGCTCCCAAAAGCTTTGAGGTCGGACAGCCTGGAGCGGCCGAGATCCGAGTGAGCATTGCACCATAGATTCACCTGATCGCCCACTTTTTTGGTGTTGGCTTTACGAAGACACGGATTGAGGCCTGGGCTGACATGCGACAGCAGTGCCTTTAACTGCACTCGCTTGTATGTGTCCAAATAATCCGGCGAAGACACCGAAGGAGTCACTCAGGTAGACTTGACCCCTCCGCAGTCCCCCTCCTGCAGAAAGCGGTCATTCCCTGAGCTAAGAAGGCAAGGAGCTGTGGACTGACTCACCCGATTCCTAGGACTACCCCAATGGTCCCAATTCTTCTAGGAGAGGGCGGCTCTCCCTGGCAATCCCCCTTTCCCTCAGTGGTCTGACTTCCTGTGGCCCGCCTTCAGCCTGAACACCAGCTTGGACCACTAGAAGGCCACTTCCCTGCTTCTCAATGGCACTCCTGTACCAGCCACTGCAGGACCCCCCAACTCCTTCCCCAAATTCTCCCTCAACTTTAAAATGACAACGCCTGTTGCCTAGATGGGTGCAACAGAGTGGGCCTGGCAGGACCATCCAGGGGTGATTATTCTGGGTCCAACAAAGGGGCTGTGTGTGGGAGAGGAAAGGGATGGTAGGCAAATGGGCCATGCTCCCTGATCTCCCTCCCCCACACCTCTGCCTCACCGCTGGCAACGGTCCAGCAGCTGCGTGAATCCCAGCTAATCCCATGTGGAGAGGCTCATGTTCTCCTGCTGCTGGGAAAGCAAGAGAGTTTTTCCCAGCACAGCGAAAAAGTTTGCAACTTCCTCTCCAATGGGGAAACAGGTGGCTCTGGGCAGCAGAGAAGCAGCCCACTTGAATCCTGTTTCTCTCTGCCACCCTGAGCTGTGCCGGGAAAGACTCTCTTGCTCTCCCAGCAGTAGGAGAACATGAGCCTCTCCACATGTCTTCCAGTACAGCAAAATGTATCTCAGGTCCCCACCAGTCTGCATCTCACCCCCCGCCTGGATTCACCGCAGATACTGGGCCTTCCCTGCTGGGGGTGAGGGCGGCGGGTGGTGGCAGCAAAAGGCAAGTGGGGTGGGGGGGTTAAAAGTGACCGGCAGTGGCAGATAGGCAACTGGGCCCTGGAGCTTGCAGAGCCTCCCTCAACCAGGGAGATCAGGTAGGGCCACAGCGGAAGGCATGCAGCAATGGCTGGCCTGGTGAGTGGGCAAAAGCAGGCTGCAGGCGATGCCATGCATGCGTGATAAGGACTGATTGGGCACAGAGGGGAGGGGCGGGCAGACATGGGCATGGTCAGCCAGTGGTGTAAGTTGCTGGTTCCCTGAACTGGCGCAGAAGTATAACAAGCAGTTCTATAGAACTGGACAGAACCAGTAGAATCTCACCCCTGGTTCCATCTCTCCAGGCTTTTCTATTTAATGAAGTTCTTTCTTTATTTTGGCAATGTGAGATGCCAAAAGCAAAAGAGAGGAACTAAAGGAAGAATCTTTCAGGAGTTATATCTCCAACCATTTGGAAATAGTGAGAGATTTTGTCTTTACTGAAGTGAAGACCAAAGGCTAATATCCAATATCTTGTCTAATATCCATTTTTACCTCCATTTTCCATGGATGGAGAGTCCTAACACATTTCCTTTGGCAATCTTGTTTTTTTTCTGCTCAGTCCTTTCCTCAATCTGAATGTGTGGAAAGTTGTCATCCTGGATTTGTCAAGAGGGCTCAAGAAGGAGAGCCAGTTTGCTGTTATGACTGTGTTCCTTGTCCAGAGGGGACCTTCTCCACTCAGAAAGGTGGGTGACACCAAAGGAAAATGGGAGGCCTGGTGGAACTGGATCCATCCAGAGAATTGTCATGAAAGTGTGAATTAAAAAAGACTTTGAAGCATAATTGATATCTGGTTTATTCCCGAAATGCCTCATTTCTTATCTAAACAGAAGAGCAAAAAGACTGTGAAGGAAGGGCTGGATAGAGAGAGGTGGCAGTGGCAGATTGGGCAAGCTTTACTACTGCCAGAGAAAATATTTCTTCTTTTTAGCTTGGATGTGTCCTTCCTTCTACATTTACTTCTCTAGGAACACCTGAGTTCCTTAAAATGTGAGGA